>NC_061512.1:35875797-35897039 GCF_022539505.1 Lolium rigidum
GCGCACATTTAAATCTAGTTGTATTGAGGGGTGGGTGGGGGCAAACGCCCCCACCTGATCGTAGTTCCACCGTTATCTAATAATATAACAACCATCACACACTACTTCGAAATGGAGTTTAAACACATGGATTATGCTATCCCCTACCTTAACGTATCTCTGATGCTGCCTAACATAACAAACCTGACATTGTGCTCACCACAAGTGGTAGAAACTCATGTATTACATGGAGACCATGCCCTAACACTGCAGTTTAATTGACCACATGGATTATTATGAAGTGCATCTAGGGAGCATAGGTGTAAATGTTAAAAAAAAACTACCCATTGACACCTTAGGTCTCTTAGTGCATCATCTGCACATCGAACTATAATGGATTCGGGAACAAGCTTAGCATACCTTGTAGATGCAATACGTGATGTTTTTGTTAGGGCGGTGAGCTCATGGAATACACTTCATTTCTTCCTACCTTTAATCAATATTTATATCTTCCCTACCTACATTATTAACTTCCATCGCAAATGAAATTTGTTGGTAGCTGTTGCAGCCTCTCCATCTGTACGCGGAATGGACAAAAATGGGGATAGTTGCTTTTCTACTTCTAGCAGGTTTTTTTTCCGCTTACTTTCTGGCAAAAAAAAAGTTCCTTTTCATGACAAAAAATGTATAACTCTTTTTTTGCATGCAACATGTGGTGATGGTTGTCATTTCTTCGGTTTAGTTACACACTTGTTTTGCTTCTCGTCGAGTGTCGACTTGATTTTCTGGTGATGACGCTACATTTTGCTGGAGGGTCCATGATGATTGGTAAGACAAAGAACTATTTGCGTCTATCCGTACTAGCAGGGACGGTCCATAGATTTCGCGGGCCCTAGGACGAAACGATACCAAGGACCTCTTTTCATAGTGGCTAAGCTTTTCTAGGGTAGGGGCAATGGCCCCCTACTCTGAAAAATTCCTTAAAGATATTCATTTATGTTAAATTTATATATCTTACTTAAATTTTAAGCATGATTAGTTTTCTAGGCCCCTTAACAATCTCACTCAAGCTTCACCACTTGGTCACGCACAAAAAAAATAAAAAAAAATTATTCAGCAAGATAAATATTAGGGTAATGCAATAAAAAACTAAATAATATTCGATGAAAATAGATTAGAGGCTAAAGTCACCGAGATTGTATTGAATTTAGCGTTTGCAATGGTGCGTGGTATTACAAAAGCTCTGGATCCCCTCCCCGGTGGCTCCTCCTAGCCATTATATAGCGGGCTAGGTCTCAGAGTCCAATCCAAGATCGGTTCTATGATATATGTCGGTTTACCCGACGTGGCCGACACTTGCCTATTTTTATCTAGTTGTTAGGATTCAACTTCTCTTGGGCTTCATAGGCCTTTTGGACTCCCTCTTGGATATGTACCAGAGATAATAATATCGAGTACCCAATATGGTACACCCATGTCACACACTAAAAGAGTTCATGATGTACTGACTGACAATGGATATGATTATCTCACTGACAGGTAAGTTTTTGGACCGATCAATCTTTCTTATATACACTATTTAGCATATGCACTATTTTTACATGCGCTTGAATTGGTCCAAAATCAGGCACCTCTGCATGATCTACAAAAGTATGTAATATTGGATAAATATCTAATTACAAACTCGAACTAGGTAGGGTGGTCACTCCCATCGCGCATGCATATCCAGCCATGTGAGAATAGACATGATTTCAGAGAATTGAAAAGAGATGAATTAGTAGATTTATTTTCCGGTGGAGTTCACTTTCCGTCTCTAAATTTGAAAATGTTTTTTTAAACAGAGGCAATTGCCTCACCTATTAATTAAGATAAATTTGAAAATGTGTTAGTCTATATTTTTAACCGTATTTCCTATTGGAAAACCTTAAGTAGTTCATGCTTTGTCTCTCACCCAATCGATTTAAAATGGTATCCTAGGCGACGTGGTGTATGTCTTTTACCATAGTTGCCAACTAGCCTCATCAGGGTCATATGCCCTCCGACAGACCGGCGAGTTCTGGACTCAAGCACACTAGTAGAGGAACATGCAGTGTGCACGCACGTTCATCGTTGTCACCCACAACTGGCAACTAGGCAAAGATCTGCCACTCTTTCCTATCTTTTCCCATCGCTTTAACACCTCATATATAGTTCTCTAGCGCGTCACAAGTTCTGCCATGTCATTGATCGTCAATATACATCAAAACATCACCGTCATCGTCAACGAGGGGCGTAAGCCGATACAAAGACCACACCTACTAACCCAGACGAGAGTGATGCACATACACTATCTACTCTCTTATTTTTCGGGACTGGCTTCGCGATATTGATTACAGGTTTATAATTCTTATAAGGGTAGGAGGGATTGCCGTTAGTTGATAGTTTTAGCTATATAGAAATGATAAAATGTTTAACCATAAAATACTTCTCTCATGAAGGTTGGTGTACCAGGACGCTTCGTCCATGGTTGTCTCTAGAAGAATCTACATGTTTACATAGGTTTGTACATGGTTGGAGACCACGATGATGAATACCTTTTTCCAACATGGATGGTCGCATAATCTCCAGATAGAACCACCCTCTTCTTAGGCGTTCTACAATTTCTCTTTGATGATATGTATTTCTCCTTTGGGTTTTTATTTTTGCTTCTCTTGGACCGGTGTATGGTTGTGTGCATTGATGGTGCTCCTCGTAACACACTGTTGGGAAACCCCAAGAGGAAGGTATGATGAGCACAACACCAAGTTTTTCTTCAGTAAGAAACCAAGGTTTAATCGACCAGTAGGAGAAATGCGTGACTTCTAAAGGTGTTGTTAGCTGACTAGTGGCAGGGCGCACTACCGGCGTCAGCAACAACGTCGAACCTGCACACAACACAACTAAAATACTTTGCCCCACATTACAGTGAGGTTGTCAATCTCACCGGTTTTGCTGAACACAAAGGATTAAACGTATCGAGTGGAAAGAGATGTTTGCAGTAATTAAAGAGAACAATGTTTGAAAGTAAACAAAACAGGATTGTAGTAGATGAATTTATCAGTGTAAAGGAAAGGACCGGGGTCCACAGTTCACTAGAGGTGTCTCTCCATAAAGATAAATAACATGCTGGATGAACAAATTACAGCTGGGCAATTGACAAAATACCGACCATACATGACAAGATGATTACTATGAGATTCGTTTGGGCATTACAACATAATGCATATACCGTAATTCAACTGCATCTATGACTAATAATCCACCTTCCGGTTATCGTTCGAACCTCTTCCAGTATTAAGTTGCAAGCAACAGATTATCGCATTAAGCAATGTGTATAAAGTAAATAATAGAATTACCCTTGGATAAAACATTGTTGTTTTCTCCCTAGTAGCAATAGCACATCTACGATCTTAGAAGTTACTGTCATTCTTCCAGAAAACTAGAGGCATGAATCTACTATCGAGCATAAATACTCCCTCTTGGAGTCACAAACATTTACTTGGCCAGAGCAACTGCTAGCAACGGAGAGCATGCAAGATCACAAAATAACATATGATAAGAATATATAATCGATCTCAACATAGTATTCAATATTCATCGGATCCCAGCAAACACAACATGTAGCATTACATAAGGATGATCTTGATCATGTAGGGCAGCTCACAAGATCTAACACATGAGGCACAAATTGGAGAAGACAACCATCTAGCTACTGCTATGGATCCATAGTCCAGGGATGAAGTACTCCCGCATCACTTCGGAGGCGGGCATGGCGATGTAGATGCCTCCAGCGATAATCTCCTCCTCCGGCAGGGTGCTGGGAAGAGCTTCAGAACCCTCCCGAGCTAGGGTTTGCGATGACGGCCGCGACGAAACTTTTCATGGATGGAGGCTCGGGTGTTTAGGTTTTACCCGAGATCGTTAATAAATAGGCGGAAGGGCGAGATCGGTGGAGGCCAGGAGGCACACCACCCCTTGGCGCGGGCCTAGGCTTGGCCGCGCCAAGGCATGGCGTGGCCGCCTTGTGGATCCTCTTCGATCCCCTCTGGACTCTGTATTCGTTACGGAAAAATATTGACTTCGGCTTTTGTTTTGTCCAACTCCGAGAATATTTCATGTACAACTTTTCTGAAATACAAAACAGCAGAAAACAGGGAACTAACACTGTGGCATCTTGTTAATAGGTTAGTGCTGGAAAATGTATAAAAATGCAACGAAGTATGAGAAAAACATATATGAATTGGTGTAAAACAAGCATGGAGCATCAAAAATTATAGATACGTTCGCAACGTATCATCATCCCCAAGCTTAACTCCTGCTCGTCCTCGAGTAGGTAAGTGATAACAAAATAATTTTTGAGGTGACATGAAGCCAACACAATCTTGATCAAGTTATTGTAAATCATTATAAGCTGGGATCAAAGTACTCTAAACATAGGCATGATAGACATAATTCTAACAATAGAACTTAGCAACTATGTTATAACATGAGAAATAACTCAAACAAAGGATCATGAATAATTATGCATTGAAAGCAACTGTTTATTTATGAGCATAGAGAAAACATAGCAAAGTGTTACTCAGCATGTCCTTTATGAAGTAACAAAACATAAATGCTAGGACACCTTTAAAGTTCAAAGGGTGACTAGATACAAGTAATTTAAGAACAAGCAATAGCATGATCATGAATCAATCAATAATAAATTTGGGACTATGCACATTATACTAAGAATGACAACTATGCTCTCTTAATTTGCGCATAAAGAAGAAGGTGAAGACTCAAAATAAAGGTAAAAGAAAGACTCTTTGCAGAGTAAGCAAGATTAACAAGTTTTATAAATGTTCCAAAAAGTATGGTACACATTAACTTTGAGCTCTCATTGCCCCTATCATAAGCATCTTGAATGGTTAAAGATGATGTGAGGACAAATATGAGTTATATGCTTGACAAATCACAAGTTGAAAATCTCGTGCCACTTGAATACGAGTACCTGATACGTCTCAAACGTATCTATAATTTTTGATGCCCCATACTTGTTTTACACCAATTCATATATGTTTTGATTACACTTCGTTGCACTTTTACATGATTTTCGGCACTAACCTATTAACAAGATGCCACAGTGCCAGTTTCTTGTTTTCCGTTGTTTTTGTATTTCAGAAAAGTTGTACAGGAAATATTCTCGGAATTGGACGAAACAAAAGCCGAAGTCAATATTTTACCGAAACGGAGACGAAGTCCAGAGGGGGGTCGAAGAGGTGCCACAGGGTGGCCAGACCCTCCCTTGGCGCGGCCTGGCCTTGGCCCGCGCTGAGGGGAGGTGTGGGCCCCCTAGGCACCCACCGACCTAAATCTTCTGCCTATTTATACATCTTCTCAGGAAAACCCTGGATACCCGAGCCTCCATCCACAAAAAGTTCTGTCGCGGCTGCCATCATAGAACCCATCTCGGGGGTTCTAAAGCTCTTCACTGCACCCTGTCGGAGGGTGAAATCATCGCCGGAGGCATCTACATCACCATGCCCGCCTCCAAAGTGATGCGTGAGTAGTTCATCAATGGACTATGGGTCCATAGCAGTAGCTAGATGGTTGTATTCTCCACTTTGTGCTTCATGGATAGATCTTGTGAGCTACCCTACATAATCAAGATCATCTTTATGTAATCCTACATGTTGTGTTTGCTGGGATCCGATGAATGTTGTATACTATGTTGAGATTGATTATATATTCATGTCATATGTTATTTGCGATCTTGCATGCTCCCCGTTGCTAGTAGAAACTCTAGCCAAGTGGACACTTGTGACTCCAAGAGGGGATATTTATGCTCGATAGTAGGTTCATGCCTCTAGTTTTCTGGGAGAGTGACAGTAACTTCTAAGATCGTAGATGTGCTGTTGCTACTAGGGAGAAATCAAGAAGGTTTTATCCAAGGTCAATTCTATTGTTTACTTTACACACATTGCTTAATGCGATAATCTGTTGCTTGCAACTTAATACTAAAAGGGGTTCAAACAGTAACCAGAAGGTGGATTATTAGTCATAGACGCAGTTGGATTACGGTCTATGTATTATGTTGTAATGCCCAATCAAATATCATAGTAATCATCTTGTCATGTATGGTCGATATTCTATCAATTGCCCAGCTGTAATTTGTTCACCCAACATGCTATTTATCTTTATGGAGAGACACCTCTAGTGAACTGGGTGGACCCCGGTCCTGTCTCCTTTACACTGATAAATTCTACTGCAATCCTGTTCTGTTTACTTTCTGCAAACATATCTTTCCACTCGATACGTCTAATCCTTTGTGTTCAGCAAACCGGTGAGATTGACAACCTCACTGCTAGTTGAGGCAAAGTACTTTGGTTGTGTTGTGTGCAGGTTCCACGTTGTTGCTGACGCCAGTAGTGCGCCCTACCACTAGTCAGCTAGCAACACCTTCAGAAGTCACGTCTTTCTCCTACTGCTCGATTAAACCTTGGTTTTGTACTGAGGGAAAACTTGTTGTTGTGCTCATCACACCTTCCGGCCTCTTGGGGTTTCCCAACCGCTTCCACAACAACGCTCAGAAAGATTGTCTGACGCCATCACCGGAGCACCGTCAGTACCTAAACCTCATGCTACTCAACTTAGGTCCTAAATAAGTTCTTGTTATTGTAAGTATACATGTATCATCGAGAACCGCCAACGGGGTACCTCCTGCCCCATGATATGGAAGTACTCATGCATAGGAGCAATCCCATGCCAAAATTACAAGACAAACAAACAATGAACATCTCAACATTTTTTTATTTACTATGGGTATAGCCTTTTATTGAAGATGCTTCATAGAATGCTCACTATGGTTCGCTGTAAATTTCCACCATGAATGATGCATGGCTTAAATTGGCGGCCCAGGCGTTTCACTAACATACATACAAGATCCATGGACTTACAAGTTTATATTTTATTTCGCACCGCTAGGTGTCCATAAACAAAAGAACATGACATCAACTAAATATGAATAAGTGCAATGTTGAAAGCGTTCCCCATGAAAGCATGGTTGTGCTAACTCCCAACTCGCAATTTGCAAACATATAAATTTCATAAGATAGTCACAATGATCAAGTTTATTAATTGCAAGAAAGTAAATGTGCCATCGAGTTTGTGAGAGCTTTACTGACTAATTTTCTCATGCCAAAATTTAATTTTAAAGATAAATAAAAACATGATGAACATACTTGGAATAGCAATAATGCTATTAGGTAGATATGGTGGACACAATTGGGAAACTTTGGTTATTAGTGGTTGGATGCACGATTAGAGCTCATACTCAGTACAGGCGGAGGCTAGCAAAAGACTAGGAGCGACCAACTAAGATAGCAATAATTTTGTCATAATCATGCATAGCGACAAAACATGCATTATCTATCAAAGCATAAAATGATATTTACAAGTCAAAAACTAAATGATCATAGAGGCTTTAGTTGACTGGTTGTAGTCATAACATGGTATAAGCATGTGGCAAGTCAACCCAATAAAGCATCAAAGGAGAATACCACAATATTATGCTTTGTATGATGGAAACAACACATGATTCTTTCAATAGCACATTATGCACTCTCAGCTATTTGAGACAAGTCATGCTACAACAATAAATACTAAGCATATGAAAAGAATAGCATCTAACATGACACGCCAATTCAAAGTCTATGCCACAGGAAAGACAAGCTTCCTTTTGCATTAAACTATATGCATGAAATATTTTACTCGTCTCCAACACCAATCAATTTATTTGAAATAACTCTCAGAGATGAAAAACAATATGGACCAGAGATCTAATCATACATAAATGAATAATACCAATGAGTTCTGAACAAAATTTGAGTGAAAGAACAAGACGCAGTGCTAGCAAACTAGAACACTCGCAGAACAATAAGAGCGAAAACTAGAGCGTTCTATGGAATTAAAACAGAGCGTGTCTTTCTCCAAAACAAATATGTTGGGATCCAACCATATGCTACGGCAAACAAAACAAAACTAAAAACAAAAATAAAGACGCTCCAAGAACAACACATAGCGTATGAAGCAATAAAAATATAGCGCATATGAAGATGACATGATGCTTTGTTGATGAAGAGGGGATGCCAGGCATCCCCAAGCTTATATTTGACGCTTGTACATCTTGGATATTTCTTGGGGTGACATGGGCATTCCCAAGCATGAGCTTTTGTCCATTCTTCATCTCATTACATCATTCTTCTCTCCCTACACTTGAAAATTTCCTTCATACAAAACTTCACACAATTCTTATTAGCGGAATTAGAAACCTCTTCAAAAATCTATTTGATCAAAAGATCTAAAAAACAAAGAGATTAAGAGGCAAATGCAAATAGTGATAGAAATATGTCAAAACAGAACAATAGGTAAAGATATATTTTTTCGAAAATCATATGCTACTCAAATTGAAAAGTGGTAAACTAACAAAAGTTATATAATAACCTGGGGAATATGCAAAAAAATTGGCAGCTCAAAATTCCACACTATCTGTGAATACAAATTTTTATGATGACAACACAAAATCTGTTTTTAAGACTGCAACTTCCCCAAATCTTACTTTCTTCCTATTAAAGGCTATTCCTGGCACACAAAAAAGAAATAAAAATGATAAGGAGAATGTATTACAGAGGTAATAACTTCCAATACTCAACAAAAGAAAAATTACAGAAATAAAACATGGGTTATCTTTCAAGAGTGCTTTTCTTTAACGCCTTTTAGCTAGGCTGAGTAATTTGAGAAGATGGCACATAAAAAATATGAATTGAAGCAAAAGATAGCATCAAGGAGAAAATATGAAACACATTTAAGCCTAACCCACTTCTATGCATATGAATCTTGTAATAAAATAAATCAAATAAGCACATAATAATAAGCATGGGTAGGTAAAACAAGAGCAACTTGGGAACTTTTAATATAAAGAGAGGTGTTTTAGTAAAATGAAAATTCCAACAAATATATTTTCCTCTCTCATAATAATTTTTAATAGCATCATGAACAAACTCAACAATAAAAATATCATGAGCTACATGAATTAAATAATTATTACTCTCCACATAAGCATAGTCATTCTTATTAATTGTAGTGGGAGCAAATTCAACAAAACAACTATCATTAATTGTAGTGGGAGCAAATTCACCATAATCATCAGATATAGGAGACATACCATAATCATAATTAATTTTCTCCTCAATAGTAGGTGGACTTAAAATATCATATTCATCATTGTAATCATCATAGCAAATTTTCTCCTCTAAAGCTGGGGAACTAAAAATATCATTTTCATAAAAATTAGCTTCCCCAAGATTAGACTTTTCCACAACGTTAGCAATAATGGTGTTCAACAAATTCATACTAGTAACATTGCTATTAGCATGCAAATAAAGTTCCACAGGTTTTTAATTTTCTCTTCAAACACTTCATGTCCTATCTAGCTTAAGATAAATACTGTAAAGCTCTCTAATTTTGTTGTTGTTTTCCATTAAGCCTAACTAGTGAAAAACAAGAAACATCAACATGGGAGGTGAGCATGGAATAAACTAACCAAAACAATAACAAATTAAAGAGATTGAAGATGAGAGACTCCCCTTGCAGAAATCCTCTTTCTCCCCGGCAACGACTCCAGAAAACAGTCTTGATGGTGCTCGTCGTAACGCAGACTTCACACTATTGGTAAACCCCAAGAGGAAGGTATGATGAGCACAACACTGATGTCTACGTGTGCTTCTATTCTTGTAGACAGTGTTGGGCCTCCAAGAGCAGAGGTTTGTAGAACAGCGACAAGTTTCCCTTAAGTGAATCACCCAAGGTGTATCGAACTCAGGGAGGTAGAGGTCAAAGATAGTCCTCTCAAGCAACCCTACAATTAAGATACAAGAAGTCTCTTGTGTCCCCAACACACCTAATACACTTGTCAGATGTATAGGTGCACTAGTTCGGCGAAGAGATAGTAAAACACGAGTGGTATAGATGGTGGTAATATTGCGGGAAGTAAAGATGCGGTAAAACAAGTAAACAAGCGATGTTTGCGGTATTTGGAAACAAGGCCTAGGGATCCTACTTTCACTAGTGGACACTCTCAACATTGATCACATAATAAATTAATAACTTCTCCTCACTTGTGCTACATATACTCTTGTTTGATAACAAACACCATTCATTGTGTAGGGCTACAAGAGCTCCCTCAAGCCGGAGTTAACAAGCGCCACAACATTCAGCATTCATATTTAAGTAACCTTAGAGCATAATAGATCTTTGCAATTTAAACCGAGTACTAACATAGCATACATACTGTCACCATTACACTATGAAAGGGGGAATAGATCACATCAATACTATCATAGTAATAGTTAACTCCACAATCTACAAGAGATTACAATCATAACCTACGCCAAGTACTACATGATGCACACACTGTCACCATTACATCGTGAAGGAGGAATAGACTACTTTAATAACATCACAAGAGTAGCACATAGACTAATAGTGATACAACGCTCAACCTATGGATCTCAATCATGCAAGGCAATTCATGAGATCATTGTATTGGAGTACATGAGAGAGAGATTAACCACATAGCTACCGGTAGAGCCCTTAGCCTCGAGGGAGAACTACTCCCTCCTCATCATGGGAGACAGCAACGGCGATGAAGATGGTGGTGGTGTCGATGGAGATGGATTCCGGGGATAATTCCCCGTCCCGGCAGGGTGCCGGAATAGAGACTTCTGTCCCCCGAAACGGAGTTGCGCGATGGCGGCGGCGTCCCTGGAGTCTTTCTGGAGTTTCGTCAATCGGTGTCGGGTTTTTAGGTCGCGAGGGACTTTATAGGCGAAGAGGCGGCGTCGGAGGGGCACCAGGGCGCCCTCCCCATAGGCCGGCGCGGCCAGGGGCCTGCCCGCGCGGCCCTGTGGTGTTGGGGCCCTGGGCCTCCTCTCCGTCTCCCCTTCGGTGTTCTGGTCCGCCTCGGTGAATTAAGATGTTTGGTCTTTGTTTCGTCGAATTCCGAGAATATTGCCCGAACAACCTTTCTGGAACCAAAAATAGCAGAAAACATGAACTGGCACTTCGGCATCTTGTTAATAGGTTAGTTCCGGAAAATGCATAAAATCATTATAAAGTGTGAGCAAAACATGTAGGTATTGTCATAAAACTAGCATGGAACATCACGTATCAAGCATCCCCAAGCTTAGTTCCTACTCGCCCTCGAGTAGGTAAACGATAACAACAATAATTTCTGAAGCGACATGCTACCATCATAATCTTGATCAACATTATTGTAAAGCATATGAGATGAATGGAGTGATTCAAAGCAATAGATTGCTAACAAAAGATAATGACTAAACAATTGAATCATATAGCAAAGACTTTTCATGAATAGTACTTTCAAGACAAGCATCAATAAGTCTTGCATAAGAGTTAACTCATAAAGCAATAAATTCTTAGTAGAATGCATTGAAGCAACACAAAGGATGATTAAGCTTCGGCAATTGATTTCAACTTATAACATGTATATCTCATGGATATTTGTCAACATAGAGTAATATAAAAAGTGCAATAAGTAAACATGTAAGAATCAATGCACACAGCTAACACAAGTGTTTGCTTCTAAGATAGAAAGAAGTTGGTAGACTGACTCAACATAAAGTAAAAGACTGGCCCTTCGCAGAGGGAAGCATGGATTACTGTATTTGTGCTAGAGCTTTTATTTTGAAAACATAGAAACAATTTTGTCAACGGTAGTAATAATTCATATGTGCTATGCATAATACTTCCTACAAGTTGCAAGCCTCATGCATAGAATACCAATAGTGCCCGCACCTTGTCCTAATCAGCTTGGATTACATGGATTATTATTGAATAACATATGTTTCAACCAAGTGTCACAAAGGGGTACCTCTATGCCGCCTGTACAAAGGTCCAAGGAGATCAATTGCATTTGATTTCTCGTTTTTAATAGATCTCAACTTAGGACATCCATACCGGGACAACATAGACAACAGATAATGGACTCCTCTTTAATGCTTAAGCATTCAACAATAGATAATATTCTCATAAGAGATTGAGGATGTATGTCCAAACTGAAAACTTCTACTATGATACATGGCTTTGGTTAGCGGCCCAATGCTCTTCTCTAACATATGCATACTCAAACCATTTGATCATGACATCACCCTTACTTCAGACAAGACGAACATGCATAGCATCTCACATCATATCCAACAAAGGTAAAAAGTTGATGGCGTCCCCGAAACATGGTTACCGCTCAACAAGCAACTTATAAGAAATAAGACACATAACTACATATTCATCACCACAATAGTTTTTAAGCTATTTTCCCATGAGCTATATATTGCAAAGACAAAGGAATGAAATTTTAAAGGTAGCACTCAAGTAATTTACTTTGGAATGGCAGAAAAATACCACGTAGTAGGTAGATATGGTGGACACAAATGGCATGGGTTTTGGCTCAAGGTGTTTGGATGGACGAGAAGCATTTCCTCTCAGTACAAGGCTTTGGCTAGCAAGGTTGTTTGAAGCAAACACAAGTATGAACAGGTACAACAAAACTTACACAAGAACATATTGCAAGCATTATAAGACTCTACACTGTCTTCCTTGTTGTTCAAACACTTTACCAGAAAATATCTAGACTTAGAGAGACCAATCATGCAAACCAAATTTTAACAAGCTCTACAGTAGTTCTCCACTAATAGATTAAACTATCACTACAAGAAAAGTTCTGATAGACAACGTCCCAAAATCATCCACTAAGGGGTATTTTTCGTCGCCTATGGGCCTAACCCGACGATATGGGTTGTGTTGTCGAAACTACGTCAGGCAAAGTCCAACGACGATTTTTTCGGTCCGTCGCGCTTGGGCGCCCTTCCGCCACGGAAAATCGGACCGTTGCCCAAGTGTTTCCGGGAGCCCGTTGACTGCTGACGTCATGCAAACTGACACGTGGCGAGACGCGCGTTAACCGGCGGCTAACGGCGTTAACCGGCTGAAACCCCGTGGTAGATGGTAGGCCCACACGAGGCACTGCCACGTCTTAAGCGGGCCGGGCCGTATGACATAGTTTGACCGGTCAACTATATAGCTGGGCTGGTCCATTAGTTACGTGGGCCGGGCCTAACCTCTAATGTTGACTGGTCAAAACTTAAATGGGCCGGCCCATTTAACATGTGGGGTCCACCTTACAGCAACTGGGCCGGCCCAAGAAGCAAGTGGGCCGGGCCAAAAACACAGGTGGGTCCCACTTTCCTGTTAAAAGGCCGGCCCATTTAGTGTGTGGGGTCCACCATATAGCAAGTGGGTCGGCCCAACAAGCTAGTGGGCCGGGCCAAAAACACAGGTGGGTCCCACTATCCTGTTAAAGGGCCGGCCCATTTAGTATGTGGGGTCCACCATATAGCAAGTGGGCCGGCCCAACAAGATAGTGGGCCGGGCCAAAAACACAGGTGGGTCCCACATTCCTGTTAATGGGCCGGGCCATTTGGTATGTGGGGTCCACCATATAGAAAGTGGGCCGGCCCAACAAGATAGTGGGCCGGGCCAAAAACACAGGTGGGTCCCACCTTCCTATTAAAGGGCCGGCCCATTTACCATGTGGGACCACCATATAGCAAGTGGGCTGGCCCAACAAGATAGTGGGCCGGGCCAAAAGCACAGGTGGGCCCCACTTTCCTGTTAAAGGGCCGGCCCAATTAGTATGTGGGGTCCACCATATTGCAAGTGGGCCGGCCCAACAAGATAGTGGGCCGGGCCAAAAACACAGGTGGGTCCCACTTTCCTCTTGAAGGGCCGGCCCGTTTAGTATGTGGGGTCCACCACAAAAGCAAATGGGCTGGCCCAACTAATTAGTGGGCCGGCCCAGTAGTGGGTGGGGTCCACCTTAAAGCAAGTGGGCCAACCCAATTAGAGTGTGGGGTCCACCGTAAATCAAATGGGCTGGCCCAAGAAGTAAGTGGGCCGGCCCGTTTAGTTGCTTGTTTATATGCCGGCATAATATGCGCTTTAGGATTTTGCGGGCGAGCACATATGTGATTTCGCTTAATTGGGCCGTTTAAGGGATGGGAATTCGTGATTTAGATATCGAGAATATTTACGCAGCATTGATTTCTGTCGGATAGCCTCACTTACCACAAGCACCAAAGAAAAAAATGCGCGAAAGAACTATAAAAACTAACTAAATATTACATTAGTTGCAAGGCATTGAAAAAAATATTACAGAACCCAGAGAAATTGAATGGTAATTAAACCTAGCAATACAATGAAGCGATCCGGCAATCTTTTAAGTTGTCCATGCAGCACCTATATCTGAAACAAAGACATTACAAGTTAAGACAGACAACAATGGAAAGGCAAAGACACTACAATATTGTTTGCCAAAGAATTTGGAACTCATCATTTCGTCGTTATAACAAGATCATTGTAATGCGCACAATAAGCAAACAAAGAGTGCATGCCGCATACCAACAGCCAATATAACGAGCATGTTAGAATGAAACGAGCGGACTTACTACTTGTCGAGTCCCATGCAAACCAACATGTTCAGGGAGTACAAAATTGGCATGAACAACATAGTAGCAGGCTATAAATTTTGTAACGACGACTGAGAAAGATACAAAATATAGTGGGATCACTTGTGAACTTGTATAAGAGGGAATGCAAACCAATATGTTCAGCATTCCATATGTGAGCGTCATGCCAAGTCAGAGAAACAAGTCGATAATGCAGCTTTTGAAGAACAAGATGGCACACAAAATTATTATCTAGTAATATGACAAGTTTATTTGTACTACGAGGCTTAGATAGCGAAGTGATAGCATGCCAAACTAAGTCCTTACTTTGTTAGCTTACAATGAACTAGATACAAAACAATGGCATCACTCGTAGTACGAGGAATGCAAGCCAACATGTTCATGGAGTAAAAAATTGGCACAAACAACATAGTAGCAGGCCATAATTTTTGTAACAACAACTCGGGCAAGATAAAGTTATGATGGCTAGATCTACGGAAGCGGGGAATGTAAACCAAATATAGAAGTTACGATGCCAAAAGCTATAGAGCAGGGAATGCGAACCAACATGTGCAATTACTTAAAATTGGCCATGAACTAAATAATAGCAGGATGTTACTATAATAGCTAGGAATAAAACAGATAGGAGTTATAATGGCATCACTGATAAACTTGTAGATAAGGGAAACAAATCAATTTGTTTCGGGATATAAAGTTGTAATGAGCAACACATAGAGGATAGTTAATGCTACGGCTTAGGATGGACCGGAAACGGAATATAGTGGGATGCGAACTTGTAGAAAAGGGAATGCACACCAATATGTTCACAATTCTATATGTGAGCGCCATGCCAATTAAGAGAAACAAGTTAATATTGCAGCTTTTGAAGAATCGGATGGCGAGACAAAATTATGATGGAAGTATCTGCATGTGACGAGTTCAAATATATTTGTATCACGAGGATGGCGAGAGCGATAGCATGCGGGAACTAATAGCAGACGAGTTAATTTGTTAGCTTACGACGAAGTAGATAGAAATAACAATGGCATCACCGTAGTACGGGGAATGCAAACCAACATGTTCGGGGAGAACAAGATTGGCATGAACAACGAATGAGCAAGATAGAAGTTATGATGGCTACATCTACGGAGCGAGGAATGCAAACCAAAATGTTCAATCGCTTGAAGTTAGCAATGAACTAGAAAATAACAACGTGTTACGGTCATAGCTAGGAATGAACTAAAAGAGCTTCGGACAAACAAGCATACGAACCCGAACATGGCGCTAAAACAAGGGACTTACATTAGGAGAAGCACTGCAGCGGGAGTCACGACGGATCTTCTCGGGGTTGATAGATCCGGTGATGAAGTACGCTACATGTGCTACTTGGGGTTGGAGAGACGGCCATTACACTTCATGATTACTCATCTCATCCGCAAAAACGTAACGGCGCGTCGTTAGCACAAACAGGTTCCCCCAAGATTAAACAAGAACTTGCGGGCAAGCAATAGAAAAGCGACGAGTAGAAGAGTTTAGATCATGCAAGGCGCCGGTGAAGCGGATCCGGTTCATGCACGGCGGTGTCGGTGAGCAAGATCCGATGCGGTGGACGACGGATCCGGCGAGCGGCTCCGGCGGGGTGGACGATACGACGAGCTGAAGCGATCGCGGTAGGCTTGCTGGATGAGCATATGGTTTCGAGGTTCGCCGGGGATGATCCGGTCCGGTTGATGACGGCGTCGATGAAGCGGCTCCGGCAGGCAGCCGGATGACGAGGATCGCGAGGCCTCGGGTAGGCCAGGGAAGTCCGGCGGGGATGTTCCGGTGCGGTGGTCGTGGAGGTGGGAGAGAGGGACTTGGGAAGTTCCGGTGGGTGGTCTGAGGGAAATGAATTTTTTTGGGAGGGTTTCCGGGCTAGGGTGGTGGTGATCCAAAAAATGACGGGCAGACCCCCCCACCAACCGACTTTGCTGCCATCTCCACAGGGGTAGAATGGGAATTTGGAAGTGATACGTCTCCAACGTATCTATAATTTCTTATGTTCCATGCCACATTATTGATGATATCTACATGTTTTATGCACACTTTATGTCATATTCGTGCATTTTCTGGAACTAACCTATTAACAAGATGCCGAAGTGCGAGTTCCTGTTTTCTGCTGTTTTTGGTTTCAGAAATCCTAGTAACGAAATATTCTCGGAATTGGACGAAATCAACGCCCAGGTTCCTATTTTGCCCGGAAGCATCCAGAACACCCGAGAGCCGCCAGAGGGGCCCCGTGGGCCCGGATGATAGGGTGGCGCGGCACAGGCCCTGGCCGCGCCAGCCTATGGTGTGGTCGCCCCTTCGACCCTCCGAGGCTGCCCTTTCGCCTATATAAAGCCCCTGCGTCGAAAACCCTTACGGAGGAAGCCACGATACGAGAAAAGTTCCAGAGTCGCCGCCATCGCGAAGCCAAGATCTGGGGGACAGGAGTCTCTGTTCCGGCACGCCGCCGGGACGGGGAAGTGCCCCCGGAAGGCTTCTCCATCGACACCGCTGCCATCTTCACCGCCATCTTCATCACCGCTGCTGCTCCCATGAGGAGGGAGTAGTTCTCCATCGAGGCTCGGGGCTGTACCGGTAGCTATGTGGTTAATCTCTCTCTTTGTACTCCAATACCATGATCTCATGAGCTGCTTTACATGATTGAGATCCATATGATGAGCTTTGTATCGCTACTAGTTATGTGCTACTCATGTGATGTTATTAAAGTAGTCTATTCCTCCTGCATGGTGTAAAGGTGATTAGTGTGTGCACCGTGTGGTTCTTGTCGTAGGCTATGATCATGATCTCTTGTAGATTGTGGAGTTAATTATCATTATGATAGTATTGGTGTGATCTATTCCTCCTTCATAGTGTAATGTGGACAGTGTGTGTGCTATGTTAGTTCTTGGTTTATTTTGCAATGATCTATTATGCTCTAAGGTTATTTAAATATGAACATTGAATTGTGGAGCTTGTTAACTCCGGCATTGAGGGTTCGTGTAATCCTACGCAATGTGTTCATCATCCAACAAAAGAGTGTATGTAGCACATATGAGAAAGAGTTATTACGTTATGTGATCAATGTTGAGAGTGTCCACTAGTGAAAGTATGATCCCTAGGCCTTGTTCCTAAATACTTGCTATCGTTGCTTGTTTCTTGTTTTATCGCGTTACTACTCGCTGCGTTACTACTGCTTGTTTACTTCCTACAATATTACTACCATCAACCGTACGCCGGTAAGCTATTTTACGGCGCCGTACTACTCGCTCATATTTATTCATACCACCTGTATTTCACTATCTCTTCGCCGAACTAGTGCACCTATTAGGTGTGTTGGGGACACAAGAGACTTCTTGCTTTGTGGTTGCAGGGTTGCATGAGAGGGATATCTTTGACCTCTTCCTCCACGAGTTCGATAAACCTTGGGTAATCCACTTAAGGGAAACTTGTCTGCTGTTCTACAAACCTCTCGCTCTTGGAGGCCCAACATCGTCTACAAGAATAGAAGCACCCGTAGACATCAAGCACTTTTCTGGCGCCGTTGCCGGGGAGGAAAGGTAAAAGGCTCTCATACTTCGGTCCCAGGTAAAGCACTTTTCTGGCGCCGTTGTGTGAGTGCTCGAAGCTATTTCCTTTAGATCCTGCAATTGCATCTTTTTGTTTCTTGTTTTTATTTTCACTAGTTAGGCATAATGGAAAACAACAAAAAAATTAGTGAGATTTTTAATCTTTTTCCTAATTTAGAATTATTTGATGCGAAAATTAAAAAACCTATGGAACTTTATTTACATAATAGTAGCAATGTTATTAGTATGAATGCAATTACTGCTAATGCTATGAAGAAGTCTAAGCTTGGGGAAGCTAGTTTACATAAAAATAATCTTTTTAGCTCCTCCGCTTTGGAAGAAATATTTTGCTACGATAATGCTTTATCTCCCATATGCGATAACTCTAATGATGCTTCGATATTTTAAATCCACCTGCTGAAAGTATTCCGTATAAAATACCTATGAAAATTATTGAACGTGTTATGGATAACCGCTATGAAGGGGATGGAACTGTCCATCCCGGAAATCATTTATTGTTTTTGCATGAATTATGCGGGTTATTCAAGTGTGCAGGTATCTCTATGGATGAAGTGAAGAAGAAACTATTCTCTATGTCGCTGTATGCGGTAAAGCGGCGCATTGGTATAAACTGCTGAAGGTCGGGCGCTCTCTTGATTGGAAGGATATTGTGCCTCTATTTTATTCCAAGTTCTATCCTCCAAGTGAAATTCACAAAGATCGAAACCATATATATAATTTCTGGCCTCATGATGGAGAGAGTATTGCCCAAGCATGGGAGAGATTGAAGTCTTTAATGCTCAAATGCCCCAATCATGAGCTTCCGGGTAATATCATCATTGATAATTTCTATGCAAGACTTTCTTTTCAAGATAAGACCTTGCTGGATACTACTTGTTCCGGATCATTCACGCGCAACAAAGAAGAGTTTAAAAGGGACCTTCTTGATCGGATTAAGGAGAACACCGAAGATTGGGAGAACGACAAAGGTAAAGAGTCAGGTATAAATTATGATTATGAATGCATTGAAACTTTTATGGATACTGATAAATTTCGAAATATGAGTGCTACTTATGGTCTTGACTCTCAAGTTGCTGCAAATCTTTATAAAGCCTTTGCTTCTCATTTTGAATTGCCTAGGAAGAATTTTGATAAGTATCATGAACCTTTTAAAGAGGCTTGTATGAAGGATGAAATTGTTATTAATGATTGCAATAAGCATGCTCAAACTCCTAAGAATGATATTTCCTATAAGCATGTTAATTTTTGTGGAATACATAGACCTTGTGGAATTAATCAAATCGAAGATGAATATTGTATCCATCACAGAAATGAAAAAACTAGAAAGTGGTCTAGAGCTCTAGATGATCTTGGAGAAAAAGTGTGTGCCCTCTATCCTTTTATTTGTGAACTTTGCCATAGAGTTGGTCATTTTAATTTTCAATGCTCCTCCAATGATAATTCGAACCCCATGAGTGCTGCAAATTTGTATTGTGATGATGAAATCATTCCTAATCAGCATGATGAACTTACCTTATTTTTGAAATGTGAAGAGTTATCAAGAAAAATTTCTTTGTTAAATATTAACGATCTTGATATTGATGATGTCCTGCATGGGTGTTTTTCTTATTGCATTAATAATTGCCATACAAATACTTACATACAGAATATTTTAGAAGATGACACCTTGCCAAAATATGATAGGACCGTTGTGTGTTTTCAATTAATTAATGAAAAGGAGGGATCCTCCCAAGTTTCTTCTATTGTTTCTAAAAGTAAATCAGGTTATGCTGACAAGCCACCCTTCAAGCCTCTTCCTCCTAAAGAAGGGAGCGAGGAGAGGGAAGAAGAGAAGAAGAAGAAGAAGGGAACGAAGAAGAAGAAGAAGGAGAATAAAAAGAAAGAGGTAACAGCGTATCCCCGCGTGAATGAGATAACGCTAGGTAACCGTAAGTATGTTGCTCCTAATGATTATTGTGATAATGAATCTGAATACGATGATCTTCCTATGCCCTTTACATACATTAGCGATCATGATTTGAATGAGCACACTACCTTTGATATTGAAAATCTCTTTGGTACTGATTATGAAAGTAATGATGATAGCATTATTCATGTCCCCTTAAACGATGATATTGAAAGCTCTAAGCTTGGGGATGTTGTGCTTGAAGATCCTGTATTTGAGACCTCTACTTTTAGTGAAAATGATGATATTACATATTCTGGTTTAGATAATTGCTATAGAGATGTATATGACACATGTTACAATTATCCTTATGAAACTTGTCATAGTTATGATGGGCTTGCCAAAAACCATTCCCTTAGTATGCAACTTGTTTACCATGTTCAAATTCTTGATAATGATCCTGCTCCAATTACTATTAATGAGAAGAGTTTTTCTTATGACAAAAATAATGATACCTTTATGCATATGAACCATGATAAGAATTTTTTAAGTGATGGTTATATTGTGGATTTCATCAATGATGCTACTGAAAGTTATTATGAGAGAGGGAAACATGGTTATATTCATCTTAATAATATTAAGTTTCCCCTCTTTATGTTGAGAATCTTGAAGTTACTCGTGTTTTATCCTTTTATGCTTGTCACTTTGCTCTTCATGAATTTATTTGTGTATAAGATTCTTCTGCATAGGAAGCATGTTAGGCTTAAATGTGATTTGAATTGCCTCTTGAAGCTCTCTTTTGCTTCAAATACTATTTCTTGCGGGTGCATCACCAAAATTGCTGAGCCCATCTTAATGGCTATAAAGAAAGAACTTCTTGGGAGATAACCCATGTGTTATTTTGCTACAGTACTTTGTTTTATATTTGTGTCTTGAAAGTTGTTTACTACTCTAGCAACCTCTCCTTATCATGTTTTTGTGCCAAGTAAAGTTTCTACGTTAAAGTTGATGTTATATTTGGGGTCGCTGCGCAGAAACAGCATTGCTGTCTGTCACGAATCTGGGCACAGGCCTCTGTAGAAAATTCGAAAAAATCTGCCAATTTACGAGCGTGATCCTCAGATATGTACGCAACTTTCATTAGTTTTGAGTTTTTCCATTTGAGCAAGTCTGGTGCCATTTTAAAAT
>NC_061512.1:36197139-36276194 GCF_022539505.1 Lolium rigidum
ATTGTTTAAAGTTAGCACTCAAGCAATTTACTTTGGAATGGCGGAGAAATACCATGTAGTAGGTAGGTATGGTGGACACAAATGGCATAGTGGTTGGCTCAAGGATTTTGGATGCATGAGAAGTATTCCCTCTCGATACAAGGTTTAGGCTAGCAAGGTTTATTTGAAGCAAACTCAAGGATGAACCGGTGCAGCAAAACTCACATAAAAGACATATTGTAAACATTATAAGACTTTACACCGTCTTCCTTGTTGTTCAAACTCAATACTAGAAATTATCTAGACCTTAGAGAGACCAATTATGCAAACCAAATTTTAGCATGCTCTATGTATTTCTTCACTAATAGGTGCAAAGTATATGATGCAAGAGCTTAAACATGAGCACAACAATTGCCAAGTATCACATTATCCAAGACATTTTAGAGTTACTACATGTAGCATTTTCCAATTCCAACCATATAACAATTTAACGAAGAGGAAACTTCACCATGAATATTATGAGCTAAGAACACATGTGTTCATACGAACCAGCGGAACGTGTCTCTCTCCCACACAAGGATGAACTTATTCAGAGAACTAAGATAACAAAACAAAAATAAAAGCACACACAGACGCTCCAAGTAAAGTACATAAGATGTGACCGAATAAAAATATAGTTTCAAGAGAAGGAACCTGATACTTTGTCGATGAAGAAGGGGATGCCTTGGGCATCCCCAAGCTTAGACGCTTGAGTCTTCTTAAAATATGCAGGGATGAACCACGGGGGCATCCCCAAGCTTAGAGCTTTCACTCCTCTTGATCATAGTATATCATACTCCTCTCTTGACCCTTGAAAACTTCCTTCACACCAAACTTCAAGCAAACTCATTAGAGGGTTAGTGCATAATCAAAAATTCACATGTTCAGAGGTGACACAATCATTCTTAACACTTCTGGACATTGCACAAAACTTCTGAAAGTTAATGTAACAAAGAAACTCATTCAACTTAACAAAAGCGGCAATGCGAAATAAAAGGCAGAATCTGTCAAAAACAGAACAGTCCGTAAAGACAAATTTTAAAATGGCACCAGACTTGCTCAAATGGAAAAACTCAAAACTAATGAAAGTTGCGTACATATCTGAGGATCACGCTCGTAAATTGGCAGATTTTTTCGAATTTTCTACAGAGACTTGTGCCAGAATTCGTGACAGACAGACAATGCTGTTTCTGCGCAGCGATCCCAAATATAACATCAACTTTAACATAGAAACTTTACTTGGCACAAAAACATGATAATGAGAGGTTGCTACAGTAGTAAACAACTTCCAAGACTCAAATATAAAGCAAAGTACTGTAGTAAAAAAACACATGGGTTATCTCCCAAGAAGTTCTTTCTTTATAGCCATTAAGATGGGCTCAGCAATTTTAATTTTGCACTCGCAAGAAATAAGAGTTGAAGCAAAAGAGAGCATCAAGAGGCAAATTCAAAACACATTTAAGTCTAACATGCTTCCTATGCATAGGAATCTTGTAAATAAATAAGTTCATGAAGAGCAAAGTAACAAGCATAGGAAGATAAAACAAGTGTAGCTTCAAAAATTTCAAGCACATAGAGAGGTGTTTTAGTAACATGAAAATTTCTACAACCATATTTTCCTCTCTCATAATAACTTTCAGTAGCATCATGAGCAAACTCAACAATATAACTATCACATAAAGCATTCTTATCATGAGTCTCATGCATTAAATTATTACTCTCCACATAAGCATAGTCATTCTTATTAATTGTAGTGGGAGCAAATTCAACAAAGTAGCTATCAAATATAGGAGGTATATTGTAATCATAATCAAATTTATCCTCCATAACAGGTGGTAACAAAAGACTACTATCATTATAATCATCATAAATGGGAGGCATATCATAATCAACATAAACTTTCTCCTCAATACCCGGAGGGCTAAAGAGATCATTTTCATCAAAACCGACCTCCCCAAGCTTAGAATTTTCCATAGCATTAGCAACAATGGTGTTCAAAGCATTCATAGTAATAACATTCCCATTAGCATGCATATAAAGTTCCATGGGTTTCTTAATTCTTTCTTCAAACACATCATGTCCTAATTCAAGATAAAGTTCATAAAGATCTCTCATATTTTTGTTGTTTTCCATTATGCCCAACTAGTGTAAACAAGAAACCAAATGTCGCAATTGCGTAGTCTAAAGGAAATAGCTTCGAGCACACACACACAATGGCGCCGTAAAAGTATCATGCACTCGGAACCGAAGTATGAGTGCCTTTTACCTTTCCTCCCCGGCAACGGCGCCGTAAAAGTGCTTGATGTCTACGGGTGCTTCTATTCTTGTAGACAAGTGTTGGGCCTCCAAGAGCGAGAGGTAAAAGATATCCCTCTCATGCAACCCCGCAACCACAAAGCAAGAAGTCTCTTGTGTCCCCAACACACCTAATAGGTGCACTAGTTCGGCGAAGAGATAGTGAAATACAGGTGGTATGAATAAATATGAGCAGAGAGTACGGTGCCGTAAAAATAGCTTGTCAGCGTGCAGTTGATGGTAGTAATATTGCGGGAAGTAAACATGCGTAGTAACGCAGCAAGTAGTAACGCAGTAAAACAAGAACAAGCGAGTGATAGCAGTATTTAGGAACAAGGCCTAGGGATTAGACTTTCACTAGTGGACACTCTCAACATTGATCACATAACAGAATAGATAAATGCATACTCTACACTCTCTTGTTGGATGATGAACACATTGCGTAGGATTACACGAACCCTCAATGCCGGAGTTAACAAGCTCCACAATAATGCTCATGTTTAAGTAACCTTATAGTGTAAGATAGATCAAAAGACTAAACCAAGTACTAACATAGCATGCACACTGTCACCTTCATGCATATGTAGGAGGAATAGATCACATCAATATTATCATAGCAATAGTTAACTTCGCAATCTACAAGAAATCATGATCATAGCATAAACCAAGTACTAACACGGTGCACACACTGTCACCTTTACACACGTGCAGGAGGAATAAAACTACTTTAATAACATTGCTAGAGTAGCACATAGATAAATTGTGATACAAACTCATATGAATCTCAATCATGTAAAGCAGCTCATGAGATTATTGTATTGAGGTACATGGGAGAGATGAACCACATAGCTACCGGTACAGCCCCGAGCCTCGATGGAGAACTACTCCCTCCTCATGGGTGCAAGCAGCGGTGATGAAGATGGCGGTGGAGATGGCAGCGGTGTCGATGGAGAAGCCTTCCGGGGGCACTTCCCCGCTCCGGCAGGGTGCCGGAACGAGACTCCCGTCCCCGGCATCTTGGCTTCGCGATGGTGGCGGCTCCGGAACTTTTCTCGTACCGTGGCTTTCTCTCGTAAGGGTTTTCGACGCAGGGGCTTTATATAGGCGAAAGGGCAGCCTCGGAGGGGGCTCGGGGCCACCACACCATAGGCCGGCGCGGCCGTGGCCCGAGCCACGCCACCCTATCATCCGGGGCCCACAGGGCCCTCCTCCGGCGGTTCTCGGGTGTTCTGGATGCTTCCGGGCAAAATAGGAACCTGGGCGTTGATTTCGTCCAATTCCGAGAATATTTCGTTACTAGGATTTCTGAAACCAAAAACAGCAGAAAACAGGAACTGGCACTTCGACATCTTGTTAATAGGTTAGTTCCAGAAAACGCATAAATATGACATATAATGTGCATAAAACATGTAGATATCATCAATAATGTAGCATGGAACATAAGAAATTATCGATACGTTGGAGACGTATCAGTCGACCCAGTGTTAAATGCTTTGTTCGTGTGTGGGTTTAGTTTTTTAAGTGTTTTGGTTTGTGTGTGAGTAGTGTAGTTTTTAAGTGCTTTCCTTCGTGTGTGGGTGTAGTTCTTTAAGTGCTTTGGTTTGTGTGTGGTCTAGTTCTTTAAGTGCTTTCGTTTGTGTGTGAGTCTAGTTATTTAAGTGCTTTGTAACGTGTGTGGGTCTCAAGTTCTTAAGTGTATCATTATTGTGTGTCGTCAGAAATCGAGCATCGGAGGGTGGAAATGGTCCCAAAACTCAGGCAGATTATAGACTGTAGGGGTAAAATCCAGGATCTGTATGTGGAAACTCCTGGTACGGCTAAAAGGAAGCCTATTTCATGGTAAAGTAAGCCCAACCTATGGTTACCATGTACATATGTCCTAAACAAACCAAAGCAAATAAAAAAATCCATTGTTACACCGTCACACAGAGAAAGCTATAGGGGTAGATCTGCGGGGTCCCCGCCCTAGGGTTTCCGAAGATACAGATCGGCGGAGCGTCGGAACCGCTTAAAAACTTGCATATGTCCCTAGCATATGTGCACAAGTGTGATGTAGGGTTTGGCTAACCTTGCATGTACCCGGCGTTGACGATTTTCGCAGACATGGGCCAGCACTTGGTGAAAATCCAGGATCTGTATGTGGAAACTCCTGGTACGGCTAAAAGGGAGCCTATTTTATGGTAAAGTAAGCCCAAGCTATGGTTTACCATGTACATATGTCCTAAACAAACCAAAGCAAATAAAAAAATCCATAGTTACACCGTCACACGGAGAAAGCTATAGGGGTAGATCTGCGGGGTCCCCGCCATAGGGTTTCCGAAGATACAGATCAACGGAGCGTCGGAACCGCTTAAAAACTTGCATATGTCCCTAGCATATGTGCACAAGTGTGATGTAGGGTTTGGCTAACCTTGCATGTACCCGGCGTTGACAATTTTCGCAGACATGGGCCAGCACTTGGTGAAAATCCAGGATCTGTATGTGGAAACTCCTGGTACGGCTAAAAGGGAGCCTATTTTATGGTAAAGTAAGCCCAACCTATGGTTTCCCATGTACATATGTCATAAAAAAACCAAAGCAAATAAAAAAATCCATTGTTACAGCGTCACACGGAGAAAGCTATAGGGGTAGAGATCTACGGGGTCCCCGCCATAGGGTTTCCGAAGATACAGATCAGCGGAGCGTCGGAACCGCTTAAAAACTTGCATATGTCCCTAGCATATGTGCACAAGTGTGATGTAGGGTTTGGCTAACCTTGCATGTACCCGGCGTTGACGATTTTCGCAGACATGGGCCAAGCACTTGGTGAAAATCCGGGATCCGTATGTGGAAACTCCCGGTACGGCTAAAAGGGAGCCTATTTTATGGTAAAGTGAGCCCAACCTATGGTTTCCCATGTACATATGTCCTAAACAAACAAAAGCAAATAAAAAAAAATCCATTGTTACACCGTCACACGGAGAAAGCTATAGAGGTAGATCTGCGGGGTCCCCGCCCTAGGGTTTCCGAAGATACAGATCAGCGGAGCGTCGGAACCGCTTAAAAACTTGCATATGTCCCTAGCATATGTGCACAAGTGTGATGTAGGGTTTGGATAACCTTGCATGTACCCGGCGTTGACGATTTTCGCAGACATGGGCCAGCACTTGGTGAAAATCCAGGATCTGTATGTGGAAACTCCTGGTACGGCTAAAAGGGAGCCTATTTTATGGTAAAGTAAGCCCAACCTATGGTTTCCCATGTACATATGTCATAAACAAACCAAAGAAAATAAAAAATCCATTGTTACACCTTCACACGGAGAAAGCTATAGGGGTAGATCTGCGGGGTCCCCGCCCTAGGGTTTCCGAAGATACAGATCAGCGGAGCGTCGGAACCGCTTAAAAACTTGCATATGTCCCTAGCATATGTGCACAAGTGTGATGTAGGGTGATACGTCTCCAACGTATCGATAATTTCTTATGTTCCATGCTACTTTATTGATGATACCTACATGTTTTATGCACATTATATGTCATATTTATGCATTTTCTGGAACTAACCTATTAACAAGATGCCGAAGAGCCGCTTGTCTGTTTTCTCGCTGTTTTTGGTTTCAGAAATCCTAGTAAAGAAATATTCTCGGAATTGGACGAAACTTTCGCCCAGTGGTCCTATTTTTGCACGAAGCTTCCGGAAGACCGAAGACCTAACGAAGTGGGGCCACGAGGCGGCCGGGAGGGTGGCCGGCGCGGCCCAGGCCCCGGCCGCGCCGACCTACCCCCGGGCCCCTCGTGTGGCCCCTCGCGTTGACCCTCCGCCTACTTAAAGCTTCCGTCGCGAAACCCCCAGCACCGAGAGCCACGATACGGAAAACCTTCCGGAGACGCCGCCGCCGCGAATCCCATCTCGGGGGATTCTGGAGATCGCCTCCCGGCACCCCGCCGGAGAGGGGATTCATCTCCCGGAGGACTCTACACCGCCATGGTCGCCTCCGGAGTGATGAGTGAGTAGTTCACCCCTGGACCATGGGTCCATAGCAGTAGCTAGATGGTCGTCTTCTCCTTGTTGTGCTTCATTGTTGGATCTTGTGAGCTGCCTAACATGATCAAGATCATCTATATGTAATTCTATATGTTGTGTTTGTCGGGATCCGATGGATAGAGAGTACTATGATTATGGTGATTATCAATCTATTGTTCATGTGTTGTTTATGATCTTGCATGCTCTCCGTTACTAGTAGAGGCTCGGCCAAGTTTTTACTCTTAACTCCAAGAGGGAGTATTTATGCTCGATAGTGGGTTCATGCCTCCATTGAATCTGGGACGAGTGACGTAAAGTTCTAAGGTTGTGGATGTGCTCGTTGCCACTAGGGATAAAACATTGATGCTATGTCTAAGGATGTAGTTGTTGATTACATTACGCACCATACTTAATGCAATTGTCTCGTTGCTTTGCAACTTAATACTCGGAGGGGGTTCGGATGATAACCCGAAGGTGGACTTTTTAGGCATAGATGCAGTTGGATGGCGGTCTATGTACTTTGTCGTAATGCCCAATTAAATCTCACTATATTTATCATATCATGTATATGCATTGTTATGCCTTTCTCTATTTGTCAATTGCCCGACCGTAATTTGTTCACCCAACATGCTTTATCTTATGGGAGAGACACCTCTAGTGAACCGTGGACCCCGGTCCTATTCTTTACATAGCATACAATTCTACCGCAATTGTGTTTACTGTTTTCTTTGCAAACATCTTCCACTCGATACGTTTAATCCTTTGTTACAGCAAGCCGGTGAGATTGACAACCTCACTGTTTCGTTGGGACAAAGTACTTGGGTTGTGTTGTGCAGGTTCCGCGTTGGCGCCGGAATCCCCGGTGTTGCGCCGCATCACATTTCGCGACCATCAACCTTCAACGTGCTTCTTGGCTCCTACCGGTTCGATTAAACCTTGGTTTCTTTCCGAGGGAAAACTTGCTACTGTGCGCATCATACCTTCCTCTTGGGGTTCCCAACGAACGTGTGCAGTTACACGCCATCAAGCTCTTTTTCCGGCGCCGTTGCCGGGGAGATCAAGACACGCTGCAAGGGGAGTCTCCACTTCTCAATCTCTTTACTTTGTTTTTGTCTTGCTTTATTTTATTTACTACTTTGTTTGCTGCACTAAATCAAAACACAAAAAAATTAGTTGCTAGTTTTACTTTATTTATTGTCTTGCTCTCTATATCAAAAACACAAAAAAATTAGTTACTTGCATTTACTTTATCTAGTTTGTTTTATTTACCGTTGCTAAAATGAATAACTCCTGAAAATACTAAATTGTGTGACTTCACAAATGCAAATAATAATGATTTCCTATGCACACCTATTGCTCCACCTGCTACTACAGCAGAATTCTTTGAAATTAAACCTCGCTTTACTGAATTTGGTTATGAGAGAACAATTTTCTCGGTGTTAGTTCCGATGATGCTGCTGCCCATCTCAATAATTTTGTTGAACTTTGTGAAATGCAAAAGTATAAAGATGTAGATGGTGATATTATTAAATTGAAAGTGTTTCCTTTCTCATTAAGAGGAAGAGCTAAAGATTGGTTGCTATCTTTGCCTAAGAATAGTATTGATTCATGGACTAAATGCAAGGATGCTTTTATTGGTAGATATTATCCTCCCGCTAAAATTATATCTTTGAGAAGTAGCATAATGAATTTTAAACAATTAGATACTGAACATGTTGCTCAAGCATGGGAGAGAATGAAAACTTTGGTAAAGAATTGCCCAACCCATGGACCGACTACTTGGATGATCATCCAAACCTTCTATGCAGGACTAAATTTTTCTTCGCGGAATTTATTGGATTCAGCTGCTGGAGGTACCTTTATGTCCATCACATTGGGGGCGGCTACAAAACTTCTTGATGATATGATGATAAATTACTCTGAATGGCACACGGAAAGAGCTCCACAAGGTAAGAAGGTAAATTCTGTTGAAGAAACCTCTTCCTTGAGTGATAAGATTGATGTGATTATGTCTATGCTTGTGAATGGTAGATCTAATGTTGATCCTAATAATGTTCCTTTAGCTTCATTGGTTGCTCAAGAAGAAAATGTTGATGTGAATTTCATTAAAAATAATAATTTCAACAACAATGCTTATAGGAACAACTCTGGTAATAACTATAGGCCATATCCTTCTGCGTAATGATAATGGTAGATATGAGGTAAGGATGCTAGTAATTGAAAGATCCACTAAAAACTTTATGCAATCACAATATGAGCAAAATCAATCTGGTTTACTAAAACCATGAATGAACAATCTACCTTGTTAAGAAATATAGGAAATCAACTTGAAAACTTGAATAGAGGAAATTTAGCTTGCAAACTAAAATTGCATACTATCGCTTCTAGAGTCTCATAGACATGTCTCCGCATCACAATCTTCTTTAATTAATTGAAAATGGCTGCCTAAACCTGATGATATTGATAATAAGATTACTACTACAGCAAATGCCATCCAAGTTAGAATTAATGAGAATATAAGATTAATGGCTGAACTGCGTGCTAGGTGGGATAGAGAAGAAAATGAAAAACTAGCTAAAGAGAATAATGTAGCTAAAGTTTGGACTATTACCACCACTAGTAATGCTAATTCTTCACATGTTGCTGCACCTCCTACTATCAATGGTAAAATAATTGGTGTTGGCAATGTTTCTACTCCTAGTGCAAAGCGTACAAAACTGCCTCGAAATTGCTAAAACTGCTGAAACCGCTTGTGATAAAACTGCTGAAATTTTTTCCAACCTTGGGAACAATGATCCCATTGCTGTAGCTCATAATGATTTAGATTTTGATGATTGCCACATCTCTGAAGTTATAAAGTTCTTACAAAAACTTGCTAAAAGTCCTAATGCTAGTGCTATAAATTTAGCCTTTACAAAACATATTACAAATGCTCTCATAAAAGCTAGAGAAGAGAAACTAAAACTTGAAACTTCTATTCCTAGAAAGTTAGAAGATGGTTGGGAGCCCATCATTAAAATGAAATTCAATGACTTTGAATGTAATGCTTTATGTGATCTTGGTGCAAGTATTTCTGTTATGCCTAAAAAGATTTATGATATGCTTGACTTGCCACCATTGAAGAATTGTTATTTGGATGTTAATCTTGCCGATAATGTTAAAAAGAAACCTTTGGGGAGGATTGATAATGTGCACATTACGGTTAACAATAACCTTGTCCCCGTTGATTTTGTTGTCTTGGATATCGAATGCAATGCATCTTGTCCAATTGTGTTGGGAAGACCTTTTCTTCGAACTCGTTGGTGCTGTTATTGATATGAGGGAAGGTAATATTAAATATCAATTTCCTCTCAAGAAAGGTATGGAACACTTCCCTAGAAAGAGAATGAAGTTGCCTTTTGATTCTATTATTAGAACAAGCTATGATGTTGATGCTTCTACTCTCGATGTTACTTGATTTGCACTTTCGCGCCTAGCTGAAAGGCGTTAAAGAAAAGCGCTTATGGGAGACAACCCATGTTTTTACCTACAGCAATTTTTTGTTTTGTTGAGTCTTGGAAGTTGTTTACTACTGTAGCAACCTCTCCTTATCATGTTTTTGTGCCAAGTAAAGTTTCTATGTCAAAGTTGATGTTATATTTGGGATCGCTGCGCAGAAACAGCATTGCTGTCTGTCACGAATCTGGGCACAGTTCCCTGTAGAAAATTCGAAAAAATCTGCCAATTTACGAGCGTGATCCTCAGATATGTACGCAACTTTCATTAGTTTTGAGTTTTTCCATTTGAGCAAGTCTGGTGCCATTTCTAAATTCGTCTTTACGGACTGTTCTGTTTTTGACAGATTCTGCCTTTTATTTCGCATTGCCTCTTTTGCTATGTTGGATTTATTTCTTTGATCCACTAATGTCCAGTAGCATTATGCAATGTCCAGAAGTGAAAATAATGATTGTGTCACCTCTGAATGTGTGAATTATTAATTGTGCACTAACCCTCTAATGAGTTTGCTTGAAGTTTGGTGTGAAGGAAGTTTTCAAGGGTCAAGAGAGGAGAATGATATACTATGATCAAGAGGAGTGAAAGCTCTAAGCTTGGGGATGCCCCCGTGGTTCACCCCTGCATATTTTAAGAAGACTCAAGCGTCTAAGCTTGGGGATGCCCAAGGCATCCCCTTCTTCATCGACAACATCATCAGGTTCCTCCCCTGAAACTATATTTTTATTCAATCACATCTTGTGTTCTTTACTTGGAGCGTCGGTTTGTTTTCGTTTTTGTTTTTGTTTGAATAAGATGGATCCTAGCATTCACTTTGTGGGAGAGAGACACGCTCCGCTGTTGCATATGGACACATGTGTCCTTAGGCTTTACTCATAATGTTCAAGGCGAAGTTTCTTCTTCGTTAAATTGTTATATGGTTGGAATTGGAAAATGCTACATGTAGTAATTCTAAAATGTCTTGGATAATGTGATACTTGGTAATTGTTGTGCTCATGTTTAAGCTCTTGCATCATATGCTTTGCACCCATTAATGAAGAAATACATAGAGCTTGCTAAAATTTGATTTGCATATTTGGTTTCTCTAAGGTCTAGATAATATCTAGTATTGAGTTTTGAACAACAAGGAAGACAGTGTAGAGTCTTATAATGTTTACAATATGTCTTTTATGTGAGTCTTGCTGCACTTGTTCATCCTTGAGTTTGCTTCAAATAACCTTGCTAGCCTAAACCTTGTATCGAGAGGGAATACTTCTCATGCATCCAAAATCCTTGAGCCAACTACTATGCCATTTGTGTCCACCATACCTACCTACTACATGGTATTTCTCCGCCATTCCAAAGTAAATTGCTTGAGTGCTACCTTTAAAATTCCATCATCCACCTATGCAATATATAGCTCATGGGACAAAATAGCCTTAAAAACTATCGTAGTATTGAATATGTACTTATGCACTTTATATTTTATTAAGTTGCTTGTTGCGCGATAACCATGCTTCGGGGAACGCCATCAACTATTGTTGAATATCATGTGAGTTGCTATGCATGTCCGTCTTGTCTGAAGGTCTATCATTTTAGTGGTTGGAGCATGCAAAATTGTTAGAGAAGAACATTGGGCCGCTAACTAAAGCCATGAACCATGGTGGAAGTTTCAGCTTTGGACATATATCCTCAATCTCATATGAGAACAATAATCATTGCTACATGCTTATGCATTTAAGAGGAGTCCATTATCTCGTTGTCCATGTTGTCCCGGTATGGATGTCTAAGTTGAGAATAATCAAAAGCGAGAAATCCGAAATGCGAGCATTCTCCTTAGACCTTTGTACAGTGCGGCATGGAGGTACCCCTTTGTGACACTTGGTTGAAACATGGCATGCAAAGATCCGGTAGTCCAAGCTAAGTAGGACGAGGTGCGGGCACTATTAGTATACTATGCATGAGGCTTGCAACTTGTAAGATATAATTTTCATAACTCATATGCTTTATTACTACCGTTGACAAAATTGTTTCATGTTTTCAAAATAAAAGCTCTAGCACAAATACAGCAATCGATGCTTTCCTCTTGAAGGACCATTCTTTTACTTTTATTGTTGAGTCAGTTTACCTATCTCCTTCCACCTAAGAAGCAAACACTTGTGTGAACTGTGCATTGATTCCTACATATTTGCATATTGCACTTGTTATATTACTTTATGTTGACAATATCCATGAGATATACATGTTACAAGTTGAAAGCAACCGCTGAAACTTAATCTTCCTATGTGTTGCTTCAACACCTTTACTTTGATTTATTGCTTTATGAGTTAACTCTTATGCAAGACTTATTGATGCTTGTCTTGAAGTACTATTCATGAAAAGTCTTTGTCATATGATTCACTTGTTTACTCATGTCATTACCTTTGCTTTGATCGCTGCATTCATTACATATGTTTACAAATAGTATGATCAAGATTATGATGGCATGTCACTTCGAAATTATCTTTGTTATCGTTTTACCTCGCTCGGGACGAGCGTAACTAAGCTTGGGGATGCTTGATACGTCTCCAACGTATCGATAATTTCTTATGTTCCATGCTACTTTATTGATGATACCTACATGTTTTATGCACATTATATGTCATATTTATGCATTTTCTCGGAACTAACCTATTAACAAGATGCCGAAGAGCCGCTTGCTCGTTTTCTCGCTGTTTTTGGTTTCAGAAATCCTAGTAAAGAAATATTCTCGGAATTGGACGAAACTTTCGCCCGTGGTCCTATTTTTGCACGAAGCTTCCGGAAGACCGAAGACCTAACGAAGTGGGGCCACGAGGCGGCCGGAGGGAGGCCGGCGCGGCCCAGTGCCCCGGCCGCGCCGACCTACCCCCCGGGCCCCTCGTGTGGCCCCCGCGTTGACCCTCCGCCTACTTAAAGCTTCCGTCGCGAAACCCCCAGTACCGAGAGCCACGATACGGAAAACCTTCCGGAGACGCCGCCGCCGCGAATCCCATCTCGGGGGATTCTGGAGATCGCCTCCGGCACCCTGCCGGAGAGGGGATTCATCTCCCGGAGGACTCTACACCGCCATGGTCGCCTCCGGAGTGATGAGTGAGTAGTTCACCCCTGGACCATGGGTCCATAGCAGTAGCTAGATGGTCGTCTTCTCCTTGTTGTGCTTCATTGTTGGATCTTGTGAGCTGCCTAACATGATCAAGATCATCTATATGTAATTCTATATGTTGTGTTTGTCGGGATCCGATGGATAGAGAGTACTATGATTATGGTGATTATCAATCTATTGTTCATGTGTTGTTTATGATCTTGCATGCTCTCCGTTACTAGTAGAGGCTCTGGCCAAGTTTTTACTCTTAACTCCAAGAGGGAGTATTTATGCTCGATAGTGGGTTCATGCCTCCATTGAATCTGGGACAGTGACGTAAAGTTCTAAGGTTGTGGATGTGCCGTTGCCACTAGGGATAAAACATTGATGCTATGTCTAAGGATGTAGTTGTTGATTACATTACGCACCATACTTAATGCAATTGTCTGTTGCTTTGCAACTTAATACTGGAGGGGGTTCGGATGATAACCTGAAGGTGGACTTTTTAGGCATAGATGCAGCTTGGATGGCGGTCTATGTACTTTGTCGTAATGCCCAATTAAATCTCACTATATTTATCATATCATGTATATGCATTGTTATGCCTTTCTCTATTTGTCAATTGCCCGACCGTAATTTGTTCACCCAACATGCTTTTATCTTATGGGAGAGACACCTCTAGTGAACTGTGGACCCCGGTCCTATTCTTTACATAGCATACAATCTACCGCAATTGTGTTTTACTGTTTTCTTTGCAAACATCTTCCACTCGATACGTTTAATCCTTTGTTACAAGCAAGCCGGTGAGATTGACAACCTCACCGTTTCGTTGGGACAAAGTACTTGGGTTGTGTTGTGCAGGTTCCGCGTTGGCGCCGGAATCCCCGGTGTTGCGCCGCATCACATTTCGCGACCATCAACCTTCAACGTGCTTCTTGGCTCCTACTGGTTCGATTAAACCTTGGTTTCTTTCTGAGGGAAAACTTGCTACTGTGCGCATCATACCTTCCTCTTGGGGTCCCCAACGAACGTGTGAGTTACACGCCATCATAGGGTTTGACTAACCTTGCATGTACCCGGCGTTGACGATTTTCGCAGACATGGGCCAGCACTTGGTGAAAATCCAGGATCTGTATGTGGAAACTCCAGGTACGGCCATACCGCATGTCCCGGCGGCCCCGTTTTGCACAGTTGGAGAAGTAAACGAAGTCATAAAATCGCGCGGAGCCGCGTGGCGTCATTTTATGTGTCCTAGCAACCACTGCAAAAGACGGAACTGGGATACGGCAATTATCTTGAAAAACGCTTCACGAACGAGGCTATCACGTCCGGAGTTCTATGACTTTTAGGGGAAATGAGTAGGAAACGGCCCGTTTCACCACATAGTTTGTCGGAACGAGGCCATATTTGGCACGTGCGTGGGCCCTAGGATGGTAAGCAAGGCCCGGTCGCGGATTTCCAATCCGAACCACGGGCGACGGTTTTTCCATTTTCGGGGTGCTGGAAGGGCTTTTTTTGTGAAGCAGCTACATGGTGCGCATTTCAGTATTGCGCGGGACCTCCACGCAGCGGTAGGATACCTCCTACGCACCACCTATCACATGCCATATGCGCGCGGTAGCCATCTAGGAATCCCTCCCGCTTCCTGCGGTGTCCCGCCGAATCCGCTGGAAACTGACCGGATTTGAACTGGGGCGACACTTTCCTTCGCTCAATAAATGGAGGGAAAAATGTTTTTAGGTCTATGACGTGTCATTTTATGTGCTAAATGTTTTCCTTTTCGCGCGTTGGCGGACGGGTGCAACCGCGCGCCCGGTACGGCCATACCGCATGTCCCGGCGGCCCCGTTTTGCATAGTTGGAGAAGTAAACGAAGTCATAAAATCGCGCGGAGCCGCGTGGCGTCATTTTATGTGTCCTAGCAACCACTGCAAAAGATGTAACTGGGATACGGCAATTATCTTGAAAAACCCTTCACGAACAGGGCTATCACGTCCGGAGTTCTATGGCTTTTAGGGGAAATGAGTAGGAAACGGCCCGTTTCACCACATAGTTTGTCGGAACGAGGCCATATTTGGCACGTGCGTGGGACCTAGGATGGGAAGCAAGGCCCCGGTCACGGATTTCCAATCCGAACCACGGGCGACGGTTTTTCCATTTTCGGGCTGCCGGAAGGGCTTTTTTTCTTGAAGCAGCTACATGGTGCGCATTTCAGTATTGCGCGGGACCTCCGCTCAGCGGTAGGATACCTCCTATGGACCACCTATCACATGCCATATACGCGCGGTAGCCATCTGGGAATCCCTCCCGCTTCCTGCGGTGTCCCGCCGAATCCGCTGGAAACTGACCGGATTTGAACTGGGGCGACACTTTCCTTCGCTCAATAAATGGAGGGAAAAATGTTTTTAGGTCTATGACGCGTCATTTTATGTGCTAAATGTTTTCCGTTTCACGCGTTGGCGGACGGGTGCAACCGCGCGCCCGGTACGGCCATACCGCATGTCCCGGCGGCCCCGTTTTGCATAGTTGGCGAAGTAATCGAAGTCATAAAATCGCGCGGAGCCGCGTGGTGTCATTTTATGTGTCCTAGCAACCACTGCAAAACAAAATAAAGAAATAAAAAGAAAAAAATAAAAATAAAAATAGAAATAAAAATAACCGCGTGGCGTCATTTTATGTGTCGCCACCCTCAGCTCCTCCACCCCGCGCGCTCAGCTCCTAGCAACCACTGCAAAAGTAAATAAAGAAATAAAAAGAAAAAAAGAAAAATAAAAATAAAAATAAAAATAGAAAGAAAAATAAAAATAGAAATAGAAATAAAAAAAGAAAAGAAAAAAAAGAAAAAAAGTGTGCCGACGGCCTAGCCGTCGGCACACGTAGGGTTGGTTAACTTGGTCGGGCCGACCGAGCACGCACGCACGCCCTCAACCGCCACCCTCTTCCTCACCGCGCCGCCACTGCCCTCCCCCAACCCCGCGCGCCGCCACTGCCCTCCCCCAACCCCGCCGTCCCTCCTCCTCACCGTCGCCGCCGTCCCATCCTCCTCACCGTCGCCGCCGTCGCCTCCTCCAATCCCGCGCGCCGCCGCCTCCCCTGCTCGGCCCCTGCCGCGCCCGTGCCTCCCCTGCTCCGCCCCTGCCGCGCCGCCGCCGCCTCCCCTGCTCCGCCCCTGCCGCGCCCGTGCCTCCCCTGCTCCGCCCCTGCCGCGCCCGTGCCTCCCCTGCTCCACCCCTGCCGCGCCCGCGCCTCCCCGGATCCGCCCCTGCCTCCCCATAGGTAATTTTTTTTTGCATTTTACTAATTACTTGTTGCAATTTGAAAAAAATAGCAAATAGAAACAAAAATGAAAATAGGAAATAGAAATAGAAATGGAAATGGAAAATAGAAATGGAAAATAGAAATGGAAAATAGAAATAGAAATGGAAAATAGAAAATAGAAATAGAAATGGAAAATAGGAAATAGAAATAGAAATAGAAATGGAAAATAGAAATGGAAAATAGAAAATAGAAATAGAAATAGAAATGGAAAATAGCAAATAGAAATAGAAAATAGAAATAGAAATGGAAAATAGGAGATAGAAATAGAAATGGAAAATAGAAATGGAAAATAGAAAATAGAAATAGAAATGGAAAATAGCAAATAGAAATAGAAATATGATTTTAACAATTTGAGTTTGTTGTTGTCTAAACAAGGCCGATGGCGTGACGACCCTGGGTCCCTGCTGCTTGACGCGATTCGAGACGGTCGCCGACATCGCCAAGGGTGAGCTAAAACTCCACCTCCTCCATATTTTTACATCACTAGATTCATTTTTTCAAGTAAAGTTGCGTAACCTAGGTGTCACTTCCCGTCCGCGAGCGTTACGCGGATAAATATGCATTAGTGGTCGGCATATTTTCAACCGTAACGCTTGCGGCATTTACGGACAAGTCGGCGGATGCGTAGTTGTCTACGTTTTCCATGTTCTACTCCGGCTCGACTCAGGATTTCGGCGGCGCTCCCCGTTGTTCTCCGGATGCACATCCTCTCGGTTTTTTGCCGAGACGTGTATCGGGAGAGCAGCGGGGAGGTGCTGCCGAAATTCTGACTTGGACCGGGGTAGAGCATGGAGAACGTAGCCAACTACGGATCCGGCGGCTGCTAGGAGCCCACCTAGTAGAGATGTAGGTTGATGCATGCGTTTCGCCCGGTAAAATAAATAAAAATATGATGCATTTAATTTTATGGTACTATTTGTTGTTTGTCTCCCAATCAAGCAGAGGATGGCTGATAATGGGTGGATGTACAGTGGCCGTGCTAGTTCGACTGAAATGACAGAAGAGTGGGTATGGAAGACCAATTTATTAGTGAAGGAGTTAGCGCGTGGTTCAAAGTCAGGCATTCGTCCAAGTTGCCCTTGCACTCGTTGCAAGAGGCGTCATCGTCACAGAAAGGATGATATGACTAAACATCTTTGGTTGAATGGGTATATGCCTGATTACGTCACGTGTGTCGACTTTGCTCAGTACGAACGTGACAGAGGTGAGGTGATGAGGCAGCGAATCGATGGCAATGAGGACGATGGGATTAGATACTTGCTAGATGATCTCCACGATGCCTACATGCCGAATCGCCGGAACGAGGAGGAACCGCCGTGAACCGGAGGAACCGCCGTAACCGGAGGAACCCGAGCCTACCGCAAAGGCCTTCTATGATATGATGGCTGCGGCTAAGAGGCCTCTATACGAGGGTGCAAAAATTTCTCAGCTCGATGCCATCGCGCAAGTACTAGCCGACAAGGCCCGGTTCGACAACGACCCGTGCATGCTTTGAAAAAATCTGGTAACAGTTGGTAACATGTTGCCCGAAGGCCATTGTCCGCCTAAAACCATGTATGCAGCAAAGAAAATGTTGAAAGCGCTCAGCATGGATTATGTGAAGTATGATTGTTGTCCCAAAAACTGTCTTTTGTTTTGGAAAGAGTTTGCGGATGACAAATATTGTAGCAAGTGTGGGTCCTCTAGGTATCATGAGATAACCAGAGCTAATGGTGAGAAGGTGCAGACAAAAGTCGTCGTGAAGATTCTTCGTTATCTCCCGTTCATAAAAAGAATCCAACGGCTTTACATGTCCGAGGAGTCAGCCAAACAGGTGACGTGGCATAAGAACGGGTTGAGATTCAAGGACGAGGAGGGACGGCTAAACATGGGGCACCCATCTGATGGTAAAGCATGGCGTGAACTTCGATGCAAAACACCCCGATAAGGCAAATGATGCTCGGAATGTCGAATTGCGATAGCAACCGATGGATTCAATCCATATGGTATGTCAGCATACGCGTACAGCTGTTGGCCCGTGTTTGTTATTCCGCTCAATCTCCCTCCCGGAGTCCTTATGCAAAGGAAGACCATATTCCTGTCGATGATCATTCCAGGGCCTGATTACCCGGGGAAGAATTTGAGTGTATTCATGCAACCGCTTGTGGATGATTTGCACCACTCTTGGCACCATGGGACCTTGACATACGACCGAGCAACGAAGACAAACTTTGTCATGAAAGTTTGGTTCCAATATTCCATGCACGACCTACCTGGGTACGCCCTATTTTGCGGGCATTGTACAACTGGTAGGTTTCCATGCCCAGTGTGCAGGCACCGACTGGAGTTCATTTGGCTGAATGCGGGTCGCAAATATGTCGCATTTGACAAACATCGAAAGTACCTCAAAAGAGGGCATCGGTTCGGAGGAGACAAAAAGAACTTCACAAAGGGCAAAGTTGTGCGTGAAGAAGAAACGATACCAAAGTTCAATGGTGAAACTGTTGATGGTGAGCTACGTGCTCTCCAGCGTAGTAAAGAACCCGGCAAAACATATGTGGGATATGGTGAGACACACAACTGGACTCACGTGCCAGGATTAACGCAGCTCGAGTATTACAAGGATCTCGAACTTCCCCATAACATCGATATGATGCACACCGAAAAGAATGTCGGGGAGTCGGTTTTTAACACCGTCCTGAACATTCCTGACAAGACAAAGGATAATGTCAAGGCTAGAGTCGATGTTGAGAATCTGTGTGACAGGCAAAGACTACACATGCATCCTCCTGAGGGCAATCGAAAAAATTGGGTCAAGCCGCATGCCAACTACGTGCTTGATAGTCTCCAGAAGAAGGAGGCAATGATGTGGCTGAAATACGCCGTTATGTTCCCAGATAGCTATTGTTCGAATATGAGTAAGAGAGTCAATCTTACAACAGGAAAAGTAAACGGGCTCAAGAGTCACGACTATCATATATGGATTGAGCGGCTGATGCCGGTGATGGTTCGAGGGTATCTCTCTGAGCATGTCTGGCGAGTGCTTGAGGAGTTGAGCCATTTCTTCCGCACGGTCTGTGCTAAGCAGATATGTGAGTCGGTGATTGAGAAGTTGCATGATCAAGTGCCGGAGTTGTTATGCAAGTTAGAGATGATCTTTCCACCAGGTTTCTTTACTCCGATGTTACATCTCATTGTGCATCTTGTGAACGAGGCACTCTTGGGTGGACCGGTGCAGTATCGTTGGCAGTTTTGTATTGAGAGAGAGTTCAAGTATATTCGAAACAAATGTGGCAACAAAAATAAGATTGAAGCATGCATAGCTGAGGCAACTATCCTTCGGGAGATGGCAGACGCCACGACAACATACTATGTGGATGATGTTCCCACTATGCATAACCCGATATCTCGATACAATATCGACGAGCCCAAGCATAACCCCAAGCATATGCGTTGAGCAGGCCCCAAGATGGACAACGTTAAAGAAATGTCATTAAAAACAAGCTTAGCTGGAAGAGATCGGATCAAATTAAGATGGAACTGGCCTACTCAACTGATGGTGACCGACACGCACTCTTAACACGAAATTGAAGAAGTTAATCTCGTTGTTTGTTCACGGTAGAAATACAATTTTATTTTCCGGCCCACATGCAAGCATGCTCGCTCTCTATATATATATGTATACTTTTTTTTTTGACAGAATTTATATATGTATACTGACCGGCTAAGCATCCAGTCCACAACACAGCCAATTTTGCAGTCCATCCATGGCGAGCAACTCACCAGCTCCAGTAGGCCCAGTCCCATTCCTGGACACTGAGAAGGACGACCATCAGGTGGGCTCCGATGTTCCTCCTTTTCCTTTGCCGGACGACCATGAGCATGAGGTCGTCGTGGTCTCGGAACTGCCGAGCAAGCTGCTGGCCGGCATCCCGCAAATCAGTCTCCGTCGCTACCAGGGCTTCTGGCTGCCGGAAAGCTGGGTCCCGGCCGCCGTCTCCATCCAGCGCCGCTTTAAGCCTCGTCCCGACGACGTGATCATCTCTAGCCTTCCCAAGTGTGGTACCACGTGGCTGGTCGCGCTGGCGTTCGCCACCATGGCCCGCCATGCCTACCCGCCCAGCGGCGCCGACCACCCGCTCCTCCGCCTGAACCCGCATCAGTGCATCCCTTTCCTGGAGGGCGTCTTCCTCGGAGGCCGCGGCCGGGAGGAGAGGCTGGAGGCGCTTCCTTCCCCGCGCCTCGTCAACACGCACATGCCGCACGCCATGATCGCTTGCTGCAGCAGGGTGGTCTACATCTGCAGGGAGCCCAAGGACATGGTGGTCTCCATGTGGCACTACCTCCGGACCGTTCATCCTCAGCTCTCTCTCCAGGACACCCTGGACTCCGTCTGCGGTGGCGCCAGCAGATGCGGGCCGTTCTGGGACCACGCACTCGGCTACTGGCGCGCCAGCGTGGCCACGCCGGACAGGGTGCTCTTCCTGCGTTACGAGGAGCTGCTGCGCGACCCCGCCGGCAACGTCAGGAGGCTGGCGCAGTTCGTCGGGCAGCCCTTCTCACCGGCGGAGGAGGAGGCCGGCGTCCTCGGCGACGTCGTCCGGCTGTGCAGCCTGGACAACTTGCGGAGCCTGGAGGTGAATAAGACGGGGATCGTGGGCCCGCTCCTCAAGACGCCGCGTAAGGCGCTCTTTCGGAAGGGCGTCGTCGGTGACTGGGTGAACCACATGACGCCGGAGATGGCCCGTCTCATGGACGACGTCGTCGCCCACAAGCTCCGAGACACGGGCCTCCACTTCAAGTGATATAGCTACGGATTACTCGACTACTAGTGTATCCATCCGATCCAAGCCGGACGAAAAAAAAATTGATTGCAAATGTATAATAACAAGACGGGGAATTTCTTTTTCCCGCTATATTATATATTGAAGCCAAACAGATATGGATTTGGATGCAATTTTTCTTATATTTGGAGTGCACTGTATTTCGTGTCAACGTCTATAACAGATATGGATTTTTCTTGCAAAGATCAAAATAGTGTGTTCTGTGCATCTTGGCATTTTGTAGATAATCGGTGTTTTGCAGCAATGTCGCCAGGTGGACTTTGTTCTTGGTGGTGATCTTTTGTACCAAGTCTTGATTTTCGGAGTAAAAACCCTGGGTCTCATCTTAACGGGGAGGGGGATTCTCTCCTCTTTCAAATCTTCTTGAATCTCTGCTGCCCGTTGGATTCATTGACGGTGGATATTGGGATCGAGGCACGCCATGCCTTGCAAAGAGCAAGTCACTGGATTTCTTGTCCTTCATAAGTCAGAACTATGTTTCGTCGCCTTGCAAGCCAAATAGCGGCTATTTAAAGTCATGCTTGATCGTCTTGCCGGTGACAGTACGCAAGATGGAGAGCTTCTTGTCATCCGTCTGCACGCCGATAAATCTGCAGGTACAAACACATCCCTATTCGATGATCTGCAAGATTTGATGGACGGAGTTAATTCCATGCGTGGTGTGTTTTGCAGTTCATTGACGTGGCATACCACGTCAAGGTCGAGCGGGCGGCGGCTGAGGAGAAGATTGTACTGAAGGGGATCACCGGCCAAGCGCGCCCAGGAGAAGTGCTGGCCGTGCTGGGCCCCACCGGGAGCGGCAAGTCGACGCTGCTTTCCATCCTCGGCGGCCGCCTCTCCGGCCACCACATGGGTACGGTGCTAGCAGACGGTCGGCCGCCGTGCCGCGCCGTGCGGCGCCGCACGGGCTTCGTGGCGCAGGACGACGTGCTACACCCGCAGCTCACCGTCCGGGAGACGCTGGTGTTCTGCGCGATGCTGCGGCTGCCGACCTCGACTCCTGCCGCCGCAAAGACGGGCGCCGCCGAAGCTGTGATTGCCGAGCTCGGCCTGGGAGCTTGCGCCGACACCATGGTGGGCAATGGTGTTTCCGGCGGCGAGCGCAAGCGCGTCAGCATCGGCCACGAGATGCTCGTGAATCCGAGCCTGCTCATCCTCGACGAGCCCACATCCGGGCTCGACTCCACAGCCGCGGTCCGCCTGGTGTCCACGATCTCGGCGCTGGCTCACAAGGGCCGCACCGTGGTGATGTCGGTGCACCAGCCGTCGAGCCGCCTGTACCGCACGTTCGACTCGCTGTTGCTGCTCGCGGAAGGTAGCTGCGTATACCACGGGCCTGGCGGCGACGCATTGGAATACTTCGCGTCATTGGGCTTTGCGCCCGGCTTGCACGTCAACCCGACAGACTTCATGGTCGACCTTGCCAATGGTGCTAGTACTTCACTTTCTTCCCGAGCGCTCTGCAAGAGGAAGGAATCACTCACAACGCGTTTGCGTACTCTACTGGTTGTGCAGGCTTCGCTCAAGAAGAGTACAGCGATTCCGCGGCGGCGGACGTGGGCAGTGTGAAGCAGTTGTTGATCTCGTCCTACAATAGGGTGCTCGCCCCCAAGGTGAAGGCCGCCATCAATGTCCCAGACTGTTGTGGGTATACTTCATAGGTGTACCATCGACAGTGCCTAGATCCGGCAAGCCCGGGTGGCCCACAGACGGTGATGAGGCATGTGGCCCATCGGGCGGCCCGAGTCGTTGTTGATCATGAAGGAAGAAGTCCAGCCCAGGATCAGCAGGCCGGATCCGTACCGACATAGGAGTAACCCGGATCCATGGAGGCCCATGAGGAACCCGGATCCAGTACGACGTATATGGAAGGCGGATCCGTGGCGTGCACGGCAAGATATTGTACCGTAGTTAGGCTGTCTGTAATCCGGCTAGGACTCTCCATGTAAACCCTAGATCCGTGCGCCTTTATAAGCCGGATCCCGGGAGCCCTAGAGGCACAACCACAACTCATTGTAACAACGCGAGAGCCCGGATAATTCCGGACAAGCAGCGGTAGGCCTCGTCATCGTGCGGGTGTTCCGAAGTCTGGGTAACTCGCGTACCACCGTCCCGTGTGCACTCCGCCCTATGGCCCCTACTTCTTTTCCCCCTCGTGAGGATCCCTCCTCCGAGGTACCGTCGATTAGGCAACGACAGTTGGCGCCCACCGTGGGGCCTGCGGCGTCTGGAGGCCGGAACCGGGAGGGTTCCGCCATGGGAAGCTACGACGACACCATCGCTGTGGGGCGTGTCCTTTACGCCGGAAATCTGCCGATCGTCCCTCCGGATGAGTGTTGGATTCCGGCTAAAACCGACCCCGTCAAGCTCTCCATCGTCCCGAGTTGGCGGCATACACATCTTCATCGGGGAAACCGTCGATTCCGACGGAAACCCACCGGTAAGTAGCGCTGACGCGACCGCCGCTGAGCGGGACGCAGTCGCGAAGATCCGATCTGAGACGCTGGAACTTGCTAGCGAAGATTCCGCCTTAGATCTGGAAAAATCAAAACCCACCCAATCCGCCCCTAAGCAGGAAGTAACGGTGGAAGACCAATGCAGATCCGTCTGGGTCTCCCAGGTGTTAGAGAAGCAAAGGTGTCACTTCGTACACTTCTTGGCCCATACCGCCGGAACCGCCCCTCATGAAGTCGGAGCTGGTCCCGCGCAGGTTGAGGCCCCGGAAAACAACGCTGCTCCGGATCAGCAGGAGGCTGTCGGAGAAAGCGAGACTCCGGCTGAAGAATCAATCTTGGGAAATCTAAGCCCAATTTTCGGAGACTCCCCGTCCACGGAATCTGATGACTTCGTCCGCAAGCTAGGGGAGTATGGTTTCAGCGATCAGCCTGAAGTCAACTCCGCCCAGCCAAAGCAGGTACTTGCAACAGTAGCAGCGCTCGGAGAAGGCGGATCAGAAGCGGCAGACACTCAATCCGACCCCCAGCCCTCTCACCATGGATCTCCGATGTCGCGGGAACGGCCCCGTAGGGATCCTTCCTCGGAGAGCCTCCTGTCGCCTGAAGAGATAGTTGCACAAGCACGCATGGATTTGGTCGCAAAATCAGACGTCCTCAACAAGCCAATAACTCCCGGCGATGCCGCGGATCCGGAGGCTTTAGAGGCCACCGAGAAAGGAGATGCTGGCCACGGCCAAAAAGTTTGCCAATACCGCAGCTGCTATATTGGATGAGAGGGAAGAAGCCGCACTGATCATGGATCGTTTTGAGAGACAGGATCGCGAAGTCACCGCAACGCTCGAGCAAGTCAAAAGTATGAGAGCAGAGTGGGAGGTGAAAATGACCTATGCACAGGCGGAGGCTGATAGAATCGTCAGAGAAGCAATCCCTCCCCGCAGGATCAACTTCGCAACCCCTGCTGAACAGCAGCCGCTCGCTACCCCGAAGGACAACCTGGCAAGAGCTGCAGAAATTCTGAAGAAAAGTGACGAGGAGGTTGACATCAACTACTTGCGCACGCTCGTCGCTTCAGCGGTTAAACAGCAAGCAAGGCGGATACTTCGCGCAAGTTGGAATCCAACCCGGAGCATTGCGTCTCCACTGCGCGAAGGACGCCCGCAACGATCGCCATCGAGATGACGAGTCGCGAACCGGATCCTCGGAACGCGGAAGGAAAGCCGGGGAACACCCAAATCCGATCCCCGTACCATCAAAGACGCCTCCGTCGGATCCGAGAAAGGGAAAGGATGCAATGTACTCCGGACGAGACAAGTACCGCAACGCCTCTCCTCCGCCTAATGGTTACCCGCGTCCCCCTCGTCGTCGCGGTCCAGCCGGAAACACCGAGGCCTCAAGGGCATGGTGGAATTATTATCCGCGACATCGTGATGCCTTCCGGAAGCCGGAACGGGGAGCGCACGCCGGAGCCTCGCTGGAATCAGAACAATGATCGTGAGCCCGAGCCGAGGAGGAGCCGGAATGAGGAGCGCGACCCGGAGCCCCGCCGGAGCCGGAACGACCAGGGCAGCCAGCGTCATGGCGAAGGCAGCCACGGGAGCCGGAGCCGGCACCGGGAGGGCCGGGGAGAATCTGCGAGGCGGAAGCGAGAAGGTCGGATCGGCCCCTCGCGAGGTCTCCTCACCACCACCTAGCGGTGGCGGTGGAGGTGGAGGCGGAGGCGGTGGCCGGAGATCTCGCTCTCGCTCAAATTCCCCCCGACACGGCTCGCGCGACGCGCGGGAACGCCTCAACGAATACAGAACCGACTACATCGGACCAAAGTGCTTTGGCAGGATGATTCGAGAGGAACCAAAGCCAAGGAGCTCCCTCAAGTTACCCGGAAACTTGAAGCATTATGATGGCACCGAAAGGCCGGATACCCGGATTGAGGATTACTACAATGCGGTAACCTTCGCCGGAGGAACCCCTAACATCGCTCGCCGCATGCTCCAGGTTATACCTTGTAGGACCAGCCCGGATCCGGCTCGGCGACCTCGAGAAAAACTCCATCTTTCTGCTGGTTCGACCCGAAGACCGCTTTTGAGAAACACTTCGGGGCACCTACAAAAGACCTGCCACGGCAAGCGACTTACAAGCTTGTATCCGGAAGAAGGGAGAAACCTCAAGAAACTTCCTCACACGATGGTTGGCATGCGAGGAACGAGTGCGAAAACGTCGATCACACCACTGCCATGTACGCCTTTATTGGTGGACTGCGAGAGAGGAGGATTGCTGAGGCATAAGCTTACATGTTTGGCTAACGCCAACAAACTGACTTTGGATGAGATGATCTCCATTGCCGGTGATCACACTGCCGCCGATGACGACGCGGGCGGTGATATCGCAGCTACAACAATCCCCTGCACCAGACAAAAGAAGAACCGTGATAACGGTAACAACGAGCGGCCACAAGCGCAAAAACCCCGATGACCGGAAGAGTGGCGGATCCGAGATGGTCGCCATGGCGTTCCAACGCGGAGGTTCGGGAGGCGGAAGAGGACGCGGCCGTGGAGGCGGAGCCGGCGGGGGTCGGCGGCATGGCACCGAGGTCACCTGGCTGGCGGATCCCGCGCCCCGCAAACCTACGAGGAGTACGGAGACATGCCCTGCCTGGCCCACTTGGATCCGGCTACGGGAAGTCCACTCACACCAACCGCAAGCGCAAGTGGGTCAACGACCTAAAGAACGACCCGGAGGCGAGGATACAAGCGAGCCCGGAAGCACCGCCCACGCGGCAAAGGAGGCAAGGGCAAGAACAAGGACAAGGAGGAGGACGAGTTCCGAGGCGATGGACGAGGATGATAACTCGCCGGATCCCAAAGCCGGATCCGCAGGAAAATCCAACCCCTTCGAGAAAAAGAGCGTGGGGGCTTACCACACCTTCCTCGGAACACCCACAGTCCGTGCTACAAAATCAGCTACCCGGATCCTGAACGCCACAGTTCCGGCTGTGCCGCGATATGTCGAGTGGTCGGAAGTTCCATGCACATTTGACAGGGAAGACCATCCCGCCATTGTGCCAAAAGAATACTACGCCTTGGTTGTGAGTCCCCGCATAGACGGGTATGACTTCTCCAAGTGCCTCATGGATGGCGGAGCCAGCTTGAACATCATGTACCTGGAGACTCTGGAGCGAATGAACCTCACCAAGGAACAGCTCAAACACAGCACCACTGAGTTTCACGGCGTGGTTCCGGGTAAGAAGGCGAACTCCCTCGGCAGCATCACACTTCCCGTGGCTTTCGGCGATGTTCATAATTTCCGCGAAGAGAAGATCACGTCCGAAGTTGTGCCCTTCAAGAGCTCCTACCATGTCATCTTCGGCAGGCCCACCTACCACAAGTTCCACGCAAGGGCGTGCTATATCTACAACAAGCTCAAGATGCCGGGTCCCAATGGTATGATCACCATAACCGGAGACTACAAGAAGGCTCATGAGTGCGAGTTGGGCGAAGCCGCCTTCGCGAGTCTGTCATATCCGGAGAAGAGCTGAAAGGCTACGGGGCCGCGGTGGATCCGACCGAGATGCAAACCACCAAGAAGCGAGATCTCCGAACAAAAAAACTCCTTCAGGGCCGCGATTGAGACCAAGAAAGTCAGCTTCAAGGAAGATGACCCTAGCAAGCAAGTCTCGATCGGAGCCAACATGGACCCCAAATAGGAAAGCGCGCTCGTCGAGTTCCTCCGCGCTAACATGGATATCTTCGCATGGCAACCTTCTGACATGTCCGGAGTACCTAGGGAACTCGCCGAGCACTACCTCAACATAAATCCGGGGGCTAAACCGGTGAAGCAAGCTATGCGACGCTTTGGAGATAAGAAGCGCCACGCCATAGCAATGGAACTAGCAAAGTTACTAGAAGCAGGTTTTGTAATAGAAGTTATCCACACCGATTGGGTCGCGAATCCCGTCCTTGTACCCAAAAAGAACACTGAAATACTAAGAATGTGCATCGATTACTCTGGCTTGAACAAGCATTGCCCGAAGGATCCGTTTCCCCTGCCGCGCATTGACCAAGTCATTGATTCGACGGCGGGGGCGGAACTTCTGTGTTTTCTTGATGCGTATTCCGGGTATCATCAGATCCGGATGAAGGAATCCGACCAAAAGGCGACTTCATTCATTACCCCGTTTGGCACTTATTGCTATGTTACTATGCCTTTTGGTTTGAAAAACGCAGGTGCCACCTACCAACGTACGATGCAGCGATGCTCGAAGGACCAAATTGGCCGGAACGTGCACGCCTACGTCGACGACATCGCGGTCATGACCCGGAAAGGATCCGACTTGATCAGCGACCTCACGAAACCTTTGAGAATCTCCGCCGGTACAAGATGATGTTGAATCCGCTGAAGTGCGTCTTTGGCGTGCCAGCCGGGAAAACTCCTTGGCTTCATAGTCTCTCACGGAGGCATTGAGGTTAACCCGGAAAAGATCAAGGCAATCCTGTGTATCAAACGGCCAACTTGTCTCAAAGATGTGCAACGACTAGCTCGGTTGTGTCGCAGCAATCGGTAGGTTTGTTAGCCGTCTTGGCGAGAAGGCGCTACCTCGCGTACAAGTTGCTTGAAGAAAACGAGACAAATTTATGCGGGACGACGCACGGCGACGCAGCTCTTCGAGGGTTGAAGGAAATACTTACCTCCCCACCTATCCCGGCAGCCCCAGCAGAGTCAGAGCCAATGCTCCTTTATCTGGCGGCTACCAACAAAGTCATCAGCCTCGTCATCGTGGTGGAGCGAAAGGAGGAAGGTCATGAATACGACGTCCAAAGACCTGTCTACTACATAAGCGAGGTGCTGACGGAGTCAAAGCAAAGATACCCTCACTTTCAGAAGCTAGCTTATGGAGTTTTCCTAGGCAGCCGGAAGGCCGAGACACTATTTCCGGGAGCACCCGATGCACGGTTGTGAGCAAAGCTCCGCTGTCAACAATTCTCAACAACGCCGACGCAACGGGACGAACAGCTAAATGGGGCATCGAATTATCCGCCTTCGACATCGCTTACAAGCCAAGGACTGCGGTCAAATCCCAAGTCTTGGCGGATTTCGTTGCGAGATTGGACGAAGCTCCGGATGCAAGTCCGGAGCCGGAACCGAAACGTGGGTCATGCACTTCGACGGATCCAAGCAGCATCAAGGCTCGGGAGCCGGAGTCACCCCGAAGTCCCCTACCGGAGAAGAAGCTGCAGTATGTTCGCGAGATCCACTTCGAAGCTACAAATAACATGGCGGAATACGAGGCTCTACTGCACGGACTGCGCATCGCTAAGGAAATAGGGATCAAGCACATCATTTGTTGCGGAGATTCCGACCTGGTGGCACGGCAAGTAGCCGGAACACAGGAACGCCAGAAATTCCGTCATGGCGGCCTACGGAGACGAAGTTGACGAGATCGCCAAGAGCTTCCTCGGATACGAAGTCAAGTACGTCAGAAGAGACGACAATACAGCGGCAGACATGCTATCCAAGCTCGGATCCGGCAGAAAGCCAATTCCGCCTGGAATTTACCTAGAGCATCTCCGGATACCCTCTGTGAAGGGCGCTAACCCGGAAAACCCAGAAGTGGCCGTGTCTCCGGCTAAAGAGGTATTGGCTACCATTCCGGCTTGGACACAGCCTTTCCTGGACTACCTCATCGATCAAAAGTTGCCGGAGGACGAGGTCCTCGCACGCCAGATCATCAGACGAGCACGATCCTACACAATTGTCGATGGACAGCTCTACAAACGAAGCGCAACAGGGGTGTTTCTCAAATGTGTCTCCAATCAAGATGGCATTGAAATCCTCAGAGAGATCCACGCGAGGGACTGCGGGCACCATGCCGCTCCCGGGTCACTCGTTGCAAAAGCTTTTCGGCTAGGCTTTTATTGGCTCACGGCTAAAGAAGATGCTGATAAGATAGTCAAAACCTGCCGAGGTTGTCAGTACTACGCTACTCAACCAAACGCTCCAGCCCAAGAGCTGAAGACCATACCTATCACCTGGCCATTTGCGGTCTGGGGGCTCGATATGGTTGGTAAGTTAAAAAGATCATCTCCTGGTGGTTGTGAATACCTCCTGGTCGCTGTTGACAAGTTCGGCAAGTGGATCGAGGCCAAGCCGGTGAGAAAAGCCGACGGTGCTACGGCACTAAAATTTGTCATCGACCTCGTAATGAGATTCGGCATCCCGCACGGCATAATCACGGATAATGGCACAAACTTCGCTCGGGGAGAATTGAAGGATTATTGTGAGACAATGGGGATTCGATTGGACCTTGCATCCGTGGCTCACCCACAATCCAATGGTCAAGTTGAAAGAGCTAACGGTCTAATATTATCGGGAATCAAGCCACGCCTTGAAGAACCGCTGCGACGAGCAGGCTGGAGCTTGGGCCGATGAACTAGACGCTGTCTTGTGGAGTTTGCGAACTACCCCTAACAGGTCAACAGGGTTTACCCCTTTCTTCCTGGTATACGGATCCGAAGCCGTGATTCCCTCCGATATCATCCACGATTCACCGCGAGTTTCCGCCTATACTGAAGAAACAGCTGACGAGGCCAGACAGCTATCTGTGGACCTGATCGAAGAAGCTCGGAACCTTAGCTGACCAGCGCTCCGCCATCTACCGGCGAAGCTCCGACGCTATCACGGTCGTCGAGTTCGGAAACGCTCCTTCATGGCCGGAGACCTGGTCCTCCGCCTTCGACGAGTGAAAGACCATAAGTTGCAATCTCCATGGGAAGGACCCTTTGTCGTCGACAAAGTGCTTCATAACGGATCGTACTACCTTGTCGATTTCCGCGAGCTGAGGGATAGACACTGCTAACTGGCGCCCGAAACGCAAGCGTGAGGATCCGGATGACATCTACGATCAAACAGATCGCCCTTGGAATATTGCACCGCTACGTCCTTTCTACACTTAGCATATTTTCCCGAGTTACAAACTCCGTAATAGTTATACATGATCAATGAAATAAAGCTTATGGTTCACTCTTTGAGTCTTTTACCTCCTTTACTTGTTCATTTTAGATCGTGTATGTTTTTTCCGACTAAAACCGCAGAGCTGGATGTTTTCCGCCTAGGCGTGTATAAAAGTTGTGATTTCTAAAATCGTCCTTTAGGACGTAAGCTTAAGTTTTCTGATTAAGTTGTTATCTGTTGCGAACTCGTGGATTCCTAGTAGCGATTTCCGGCACCTATGCCTGGGGGCTTGTTTCCGCGGTTATGGACGGATTGCCATTGGGCTTCGTCGCTGCTGGCGAGCATCTCCGGCTAAGGTTTTCCGGCTCGCGGAAGGTCAAGCGGGCAAGCCGGAAAATAACGAGATCAGCACTTGCTTTCCGACATAAAACGAAACATGCACATAATATTAAACGGATAGCAGGATAAGTGTTTCCGCCCCATGCATAATCGTTTCGTTCCTAGCTACTTAAGAATTTAAAGTCTTATTACAAACCCTCGTTGGGGCCAAAATGATGCATTGTTTTTCCCGCAGGAATAAAAGTTATCACTCCCCCTTAGCCGGAGAAGTCTTGTCCTCTGGATCTTGTTCCTTGGCGCCTTCGGCCGGAGAAGACACATCTTCTTCACTTTCTTTTTCAGAAGCAGCAGCGCTGGTCTTGGGTTCCTCTTGGGGAGTTTCCTTGGAGCTGGTCCAGGTAAATTGGGTTCCGGATTCCGCAGGTCGCGCCTTGGCAGCAAGCTCCTTCTGAAGTTCCGCTTCTAAGGGCTCGTCCGCAGGAAGAACGACCTTGTCGTAGAATTCCTCGTGCCGGATCCAGCGCGCGATACGGGTGTTGTAGCCGCTCACTGCATCCAGTAGCGCGTTGACATCCGCATCCGGAGGAACGCCCGTGGTCACTTCATCAAGATCAAGATCCGGAGTATGTGCCAGGCACATGGTTAAGGCCATTGCAGCTGCGCCTCGGGCTGAGGATGCTTGCAGATCTGTCACCAGTTCCGGCAGGATATCCATCTTCCTAATAAGTTTCCGGACGTCGCAAGTGCGGCTCCTCTTGATGGATAAGTTGTAACATATCTTGCGGGAGGCGGAGATAAGATCTTTGCAGTCATCGCCTGCAAGTTGAAGGAGGTCGTCACGTGGGTACAAATTCCGGCGCTCTTCCGAGTACCCAAGCGGCTCTGCACAAAACAGTCAGGATATAAGCATACAGTTTTGAGCATAAAGTAAAACGTCGGAGCAAATATCTGGGCAAGGTGCTAGTACTGGTACCCAAGATGTTCTCATTGAGCAAGTCCCAGTGCTGCTCCGCCGTCCGCATAAATTTCCGGAGTCCGTCAATCTCTTTTTGCTGCCTCTTGATGGTCTCGCTATCAGCATTCTTTTTTAGCACCAGCTCGCCCTTTTCCCTGATATGCTCGGAGTTTTTCTCCGCCAGCTGCTTTTCGGCTTGCTCCCTCTTAAGTTCCGCCTCCTTTAGCTTCGTCTCCAATTCTTGGTACGAGGAGCGCAGGTTCTCAAGTTCGGTTGAGGCTGTAGCAAGGGAAGAGGATGCGCCTATAATGGTATAAGTTAACAATAAGTTCAAAGTCGGAAATTGGTTAATGACGAAGAAGGCGGAAACCAACCTTGGGCGTCCGCCAGTTGCTTAGCCAAATCTGCATTCTCATCCTTCAGGGTCCGGATATTTTCCGCCTGACTAAGAGTAACGCAGCGCTGCAGGGCAATGTTCTTGTGCAACTCATAGTGCAGCGCTTGCTGTTCCTGTAAAATTTAAACAGTGCAGGAGTAAAAAATTCCGCCTGTAGCAGTGGTTTCTCTTAAAAGCATCATTGCCGGAACCTTTCCGCCATAATGCTTGGGGGCTACTTGGTTCATTCTAAAAAACTTTCCCGGAAGTAATCTTTCTCTAAGCATCTAAGCGCTAACTACTTTTTCAGTTTCCGCTTACATGCTTGGGGGCTACTGGGGAGTACCTTTTGCTTGCAGATGAGTTGGTCGCAGAACTGGCCAACATTTTTCTTGAAGTCTTGGATTTCCGACGTCCTGGAATCAGGTTTCCCCCAGGCGTTGTTCAGCATGGCGTTAAGCAGGTCTTGTTGAAGCTCCCACTTTTCCGCCTCAGTCAGCTTGTTGAAAAATTTAGTGGCATAGGCCTTTGGGGTGGAAGTGGTGTCAGCCGGATCTCCAAAGTTCTTCGGGAAAACGACCATGTCGCCAGCGCCTTCCCCGGCTTTCTCGGAAGAAGTTACTTCCACCTCTCCTTGTACTTGTTTTTCCGCCTCCTCTTGGGCTGGGCCTTTGGCCTTAGGGCCTTCATCGCCCGCATGCTCGCTGCTAACCGGAATTATTTCCGGTGGAGTGTTTGCAGCAGGTGGGGGAGATGGATCCGCCTGAGGGGGCGACGGTTGGGGAGTTGGGTGGGTGACGCTTGGTGGAACTGGGGTAGAGGGACCAACAGCCGGAGATTTCTTCATATATTTTGTGATGGGCTCTTGGCTGGTGGTCCGCGTGGCAGTGATTTTCGGATTCCTGCGAACAAATGAAAGGGTTTAGACAAGAGATAATTTCGTTAAGTTAAAATCGCGTCATGACTCGGAAACTTACGGGGCGCCGGGGATGATGGGGCGCGTGCCTTGGCCAGCCGTTGAGAGCATCCTTATACGAGCACGCTCCGCTTTCCTTGAGTCTAGCGGAGGTGGTTTTACCGTCTTCGGTTTCTTGGCGGAGGCCTCGCCGCTAGCTCCGGCTTCAGAGCCGGAAGCCTTGGCGCGGGGACGCTTTGTAGGTCGAGGGGCCGCCTTGCGAGGTGCCTCGTTCCTCTTCCTCCTCATCGTCATCCGGAACCTCCTCCGCCGTGTCTTCGGTGACGGGGACGCGGAGAATGGCGCGAAAGTCTTCCTCCGCCAAAGTGTTGAGCTGGAAGGAAGATGGATAAAAGTTAAGTTAAACATCTAAAAACTTGTGAAGTTTGAAGCACTGAAAGGAACAAAGCTTACCGGAGGACACTGGTCGTTTGTAAAGATGTCTTTGGTCAGTTCCGGGACTTGTTGGCCCCTCGGAATCTTCACCAGCGTCTTGATCCTTCTCTTCAGAGAATCGGCCGGAAGGTCGTGGCGGGTTACTCGGAGAAGATCATCCGCCCCGGTATAAGCGCACATCAGGCGCGCGTTGTAGCGTAGAGGCTGGATTCTCCGAGAAAACCAGCTAAGTGTGAGCTGGGCTCCGGTTAGTCCGTCGTGGACTAGCCAGGAGATTCTCCGCGCAGCCTTCTCCAGAATTGGGGTCTGGGCGAGCGAAGGGACGAAGCTCCAGCTTGCAAGCTCTTCCGGAGGTTCGTTGACAAACTGGGGGAGGCCTTCATGGACTTTCGGAACCGAGGCGTTCCTCTCATAAAACCATCCGGCGTTCCAGTACCGGACGGATTCGTGCGAGTCATGAGGAGGGTACATGCGGCTAGGGCGGAGCATAAATGTCATGCTTCCGCAGTTCACCATAGCTTTCTCCTTGGTTTCTTTCTTCACCCGGAAAAAGAACTGCCACAACTTGACGTCTGGCCGGATCCCAAGATGTCCTTCGCAGAGAGTCACGAAGTTGGACAAGAGAAGGTATGAATTCGGGCAAATGTTGTGGGGCTGGAGCCCGTAGGTGTTGAGGATGGAGAGAAAAAATTCCGAACAAGGGAGTGAAAGTCCGCGTTCCACCCAAGCCTTAGTCATAACGGCTTCTCTGGTTTCCGGCTTGGGGACGACGGAATCACGTGTGAAGCTCCAATGTGAGGAGATCATTCCTTCGTTCTGGAGCTCTCTAAGCTCCACGTCTGTGGTTTCGCAAGGCCACCATTGACCCCGTTCTCCTTCGCGGATCCGGGCCTTGGACGCCTTCTTGTTTTCCGCCTCCTGCACCTTTGCTGCCATCCAGAGCTTGACCCTCGAGTTCTTCTTGGAGCTCTTGGAGGGTAGGAATCCGGCTTGGAGCGGTGCTTGAAGATGCGGAAAAAGGTTGAGCTAGTCTGATGTCGGAAACATACGGTGGTAGGAATGATATGGGATCCGGGCATATGGGTTCTATCTGATTGGGATCCGGGCTACTCGAAGAGCTACCAGTACAAAGTGACGATTCGAGTGGCATGCTTCCGGCTGCACCCATACAAAGTGTTTGAGTACCCGGATCACTAAGCCTATCCTCTACACTAGGTTGTCTTCTACAAGGCCGGCGTACTTACCGCTAATGGCGCGGTGGCTCGACGGAGCTCCGGCGGAGATGAGGTCGCCGAACTTGAAGGAAAACGGCCCGCGTGACCACGAATCGGCGGCGGAGCGAGTTTCTCGTTCAACCGTGAGAATCTTGGTGCGAGGGGAACCTTGGTTCGGCGGCGCGCGAAGTTCACCGTGGCGAAGATCACCGGAGTCGAGATCTGGCGAGCGGCGCTGGCGCGAGGAGGAAGACGATGTGGTGAGAGGGGGTGAAAGAATGATTTTTTACCGAGTCGCGGGGTATTTATAGGCCGCGCTCGGAGATTCGGGATCCGGATCCAACGGTGGAAACTGAACGGTCACGCCGTTGGATGGATGACACGTGTTTAGGTCAAATGCGGTAAAACGACGTGGAGGTAATTTAACCATGCACTCCCGAAAATTCCGGCTGAAGATTTGCGTCTGCGAAAATTTAGCGCGGGAAATAAGGAAGTTGTGCGCGGGAAATACGGAACTTCCGTTGTTGCGTGTGATCTGAAGATGAAGGATTTCCGAAGCCGTTTGAGTCTCTTAAGATTCCGGGTAAATAAGTTGTCTCTCATTCGAGCAGGGAGTAACCCGGAGATGTTCATTTGAACGTCGATGGATGAAGTCCCGCGGGGTGGGAGTATTTTCCGGCTATAAGTTGGAAAAAAGGAAAATGCAAAGTTGGAGCTCTTCAAGTTTCTCCGCGTTACCAACGTTTACCGGAGATTGTAATGAACCAGCAAGGTGGAAACTGCAGGTGAAACTCGGAGAACTCTGGGGGCTACTGTTGTGGGTATACTTCATAGGTGTACCATCGACAGTGCCTAGATCCGGCAAGCCCGGGTGGCCCACAGACGGTGATGAGGCATGTGGCCCATCGGGCGGCCCGAGTTGCTTGTTGATCATGAAGGAAGAAGTCCAGCCCAGGATCAGCAGGCCGGATCCGTACCGACATAGGAGTAACCCGGATCCATGGAGGCCCATGAGGAACCCGGGTCCAGTACGACGTATATGAAAGGCGGATCCGTGGCGTGCACGGCAAGATATTGTACCGTAGTTAGGCTGTCTGTAATCCGGCTAGGACTCTCCATGTAAACCCTAGATCCGTGCGCCTTTATAAGCCGGATCCCGGGAGCCCTAGAGGCACAACCACAACTCATTGTAACAACGCGAAAGCGCCCGGATAATTCCGGACAAGCAGCAGTAGGCCCTGTCATCGTGCAGGTGTTCCGAAGCTGGGTAACTCGCGTACCACCGTCCCGTGTGCACTCCGCCCTATGGCCCCTACTTCTTTTCCCCCTCGTGAGGATCCCTCCTCCGAGGTACCGTCGATTAGGCAACGACACAGACCACGCCGGCGACGGCGCGCATCCGCAGCAGCAAGAGCCGCCGAGCTTCACGAGCTGGACGTACCAGTTCCGGACCCTCCTCCTGCGCAGCCTCAAGCAGCGACGTCACGAGACCTTCACCTCGCTTCGCATCTTCCAGATAATTGCGGCGGCTGTGGTGGTCGGGGCCATGTGGTGGCGGCTAGCGCCGCTGGGGGTGGAGGACAGGAAGGGCCTGCTCTTCATCGTCCCCATCTTCTGGGGCTACTTCGCCTCCCTCAACGCCGTGTTCGAGTTCCCGCAGGAGCGGCCCTAAACCCGGCGCCATCCGCGTTCGCGCTCACCCTCGCCGTTATCCTCAGCTACGTGCTCGTCGCCGAGGGTCTCGGGCTGGCCGCTGGTGCCGTCATGATAGTAGATGCCAAGCGCGCGTCGACGTTGGTCACGGTGATCATGCTCGCCTACATCATCAGCGGCGGCTTCTACGTGCAGCACGTGCCGGGGTTCATGGTGTGGGCCAAGTACACCTCCTTCACCTACTACTGCTACCGCCTCCTCATCGCTGTGCAGTACAGCGGACACCTTAAGCGCCTGCTACCGTCGGAGGACATGAACGGCGAGGCAAGCATCGGTATGTGCATTATCGCGCTCCTTGCCATGTTCTTCGGGTACCGGTTGCTCGCCTTCCTTGCGCTAGGCCATATCAGGACATGATCAATCTTTTGCTCCGGCCGCATTACCTAGTGCTCAACATGAGTATGCATTATTAGAAGGGTGTGACTATTTCTCGTCGACCCATAACTGACTTCGTTCTCAGTTATATGATGTTATCAAATTTCAGAGTTGCAACTCATGAGTAGCACGAATCATGAAGCAAATTTAACAGTTTGGAGCAACTTTTTCGGATTTACTAGTTCTTAGTCAAGTTTTGTACCGTCTGATTGCATCGTGATTTGTGTATGTGAGTTGCAAGTTGGTTTGCAACTACGTTTTTCAGTGGCAAGTGGGATTGCAACTGAGAGCTCGTTTGGTACCCAGGTATTCATTTCATTTTGTACCAAATAAAACGAATACAGGAGTTCATTTCATTTGTATTTGAATTCCAAAAACACACACATGTTTGGCTGCCACATGAATTTGCCAATGACTCTAGAATTACAAATAGAATTGCTACATTATCACATAGAACTGCAACAAGTATTTTTCATAACTTTTTGATCTCAAAACATACATTCTAATACTAAAACATAGATTATCATCCAAAGTATGATTCAAAACATAGAGCCATGTCCTAGTCCATGAAACATAGATTAACCAAGATAAGAAATACAGGTTCCAAAGTTTCAATAAGTTAAGCCAGTTGCAAATGGCAGCTGCTACATCACAATTTCAGATCTAAATCATGTGTTTATCTGCTTGAGCACCCACTTCTTCTTAACTTCCGATCATCAGCAACAAGAACATCATATATTGCCAACTGCTGATCACTTCCAAAGCTGGTATGTCACCAAGAATAGGGCTAATTTCCTCGGGAGATGTTGAATGGGATTCTAAAGTCTTCTTGTCTCCAAGTCTTTTTTACAGTACTCCCTACATACCCCATGTGTGTCACTGAAACTTGAAATAAAAATATAGTAAACACGACAAAATATTAGATATTGATACTTTTTTCAAACAAAATATGCCATTTGGCAGATCATGCAGAATATCGGCATGTTAGGCACATCTAGGAGCGTGAGCAAAATGGGCAAGCACATGGCATTGTTGTTAAAATAAGAAGGCTGCCCTGACGTGAGGTGGCGGGATTCTACCGACATAAGCACTTTAGGAGTCGTCACCACAACATATGCCAACGTGCCTGCTCAGATCATGTCCATAATTAATACTCCATCCGATTCGAGGAATAAGGCGTCCTCGTATTACGTGTTTTTTGTTTAATCAAGAATTACTTTAAAATATAAAAATTGTTGGTATGAAATTAGCATCATTAGAAAGTACTTTCAATACGAAAAGAGCACAACCCAATCTTAAGTTCAGACTATCAGCCGATAAAATGCACAAATACAATAAAGACGCCTTGAGAGCTGACCATCTGTCATGTAAACTCTTTTCTGTCGTTTAATCAATCGGACACTTGCACAAATTTTGAACAAAAAATGCCGAAGTGCTTATAGGATTTAGCACTGAAGTTTATCGAATGGAACTACTAAAAATATAACTACTGTATGTCCACAAGAACAAAAATTCAAAGGTTTGTTTTAGAGGATTTGGGAAAGCCTCAAGATGATGGTTGTTGGCCACGGTAGATGTCGTCAGGCATGATATTGAGAATCTAGTATGTTGTTCGACGCCACATATTGAGGTCACAAGATTCAGTGGGACGTGTATTTGTGAACGTAGTACCGTTTTACATTGTTCAATAGCAGTAAGAAAGAGCTCACACGAAATCGAACTGCAGAGCGCTGCGCCGCTGAGCGTAGATCACTATCCGGCCATGGCGAGCAGAGTACGCCCATGCCCATCGGCAAGGAGTGGCGCTACAACGCCTCGAGGCTCGGGCAGCCAGAGATGACATTGTCGACCTAGCAGGGGCGACGCGCGTGGGGAAATGCGGAGGGCTCTCGCGACTTTGGCGACGCGGGGTGAGCTGCCGCCGCCGCCGGCCTGATCTCCCCCGTCCGGCCTCCTCTTCCTCAGCTGAGCCCAGATCCTGCATCGCCTGCTCCTCCTCTCCCCTCCGAGCCAGGCTTCATCCTGGTGCCGCTCCTGAAGCTCCGCCCCGACGTCCGCCGCCTCCTCCCGCTGGTCCACCGCGCCGGAGCTCGTCCCCGTCGGAGATCCTCGTCGGCCGCCCGTCCTCGCCCTACACGACCGTTGGCCGCTCCACCCGATTGCAGCATGTAGCTGATGGGGCTGCCCACGGAGCAGCGGCCTTTGAGGCAACGGTGGACGTCACACCGCCGCCGCGGTGTTCTCCCTCCGCCGGCCGTCTCTGCCTCTGCCGCATCAAGCACCGGCCTCACCTCGACGTCCTCACCCCGTGCTCGCTCCGCTGCCCTCGCTGTGGAGGCGTTCGGGCCTCAGGCAACCCTGTCCGCCGGGCCAACGTCTTTGCCTCCGGAGCCTGCCGCCGTGCTTGCTGCAGCCGCCCTCGCTCGCCGCAGGTCAGACCCAACCGTTGGTGGGCAGATGCGTCGTGCTCGTCGCTTCCGCAAGCCTGTGTTGGCGTATCCCGTTGCTTCTCGCCCTCCCTGTGAAGAGTTGTGTGATCCTGCCGTGGTGGTTGAGGGTCTCGGATGCCTGTCGCTGCCGCCGCTTGAGGTGCTTCCCCAAGCTCCCCCACCGTCGTTGCCCGTCTTGAACGACGATGTCTCCCGCGTTTAACTGTTCCCGCGCGACGACGATCGTTCCCGTGCGTGGCCAATACATTGGCAAGTTTCGCCGGCGTTTCGCGCGCGCGGGAAACGACCTGCGCGCCAACGCCCTTTCCCGCCCCGCCGTGGCTATATATGGTGGACACCGGCGGGGGCGACGGGCACACCTCAAGCTAATCCATCCATGGCCGGGCAGAACCACAATTGGGAGCACGTTGTTCAGATGTGTCGCCACCTCCACCCGGAGGAGGAGGAGGAGGAGGTAGTCGCCGCCGGCGTTGAGGCCCAGCAGTTGGACCTGGAGGCGGCGGCGGCGGAGGTTTCGAAGGCGGTGGTGGAGGCAGCAGAGCGCGCGGAAGGGTGCCTCGCGGCGACCAGAGCGGAGATCGCTAACGCCATGGCCGAGCTCGCCGACGCCAGGGACGTGCTCGTGGAGGCGCGGGCGGCCATGGCGGCCCCTTCGGCGGACGCCGTCATCCACGACATCGCGGACGACGACCCCCCCGTGCCCAGCCGCTTTTAGTGCGGCGACGACCAGCGGGTTCTGCTCGCGTCCTTTGAGTCCCTGGCTGGGGACGCCCAACGCCGTCTGGCTTGGTTGGCGGAGGAGGAAGCCCACAGCTATGCGATGACCATGGCTCGGGGGTTAATGTGCTCCGACCTGGACTCGCTCCAGCGTAGGGGCCCTTCTCCCGCGCGGGTCGACCAGGAGAACCGGGAGCTGGCGGTCGCCATCGCCGCCAGGGACGAAGCGGTGGCGGAGGCGGCTAGGGACAGGTCCCGCTTCGTCGCCCACCTGGCGGGGTTGCAGGCGGCGGCGGCGGCCTAGGCGGCCACGGAGGAGGCGGCGGCTCAGGCTTTGGCGGCCCAGGCGGCGGCGGCGGCCCAGGCGGAGGCCCTGTGGGACAGCTCCCTGGCCGAGGCCCTCTGTGGTGACCCTGCATACCACTGCATGTTGTAGTATGCCAGTCGTTGATATAACATTCGCGAAGTACCATTCCGCAAATATCACATCCCTCAGAGTAGTACAACAGAACATAGCAAGGTCCATAACTCATTCACATATTATTACAATACATATACACAAGTCGTCTCGGAGCTCCTCTTGGGTCCTAAGAGGATATCTCCTGGGTTCGAGGTGAACCCATCTTAACTTACAATACCATTGTCTCATTAAACAAAACATTTATTTAATCGAACAGCTACATGGTAAGAGTTGTGCTGCTCGGCTACTACTACTCCTCAGATATCTCTAGGCTTGTTCTTCTCCGGAAGCCTCCCCGGATCCGTAGACAATGATGTAGTCTACGCCTTCAACTCCTCCTGAGAGGTCAGGTGCATCATAGCCGATAACCTCGGCTCCTTCATTGTTGTCGTAGTCCTCCTCCAGACGGTTCAGACAATCTAAGCATGGGATTTAAGAGTGGTATGAGTACGAGCGTACTCAACAAGTTCATTATAGATAAGAGGTGTTTAATGCACTAGCTACGATATTAGACCAGAAAGTCTAATACCAATGCAAGTTTTGATAAACATTTATTCAAGAGATTGCTTTTACTTCAAAGAGCTATGTCCGTCAGCCTTCACCGGTTTACTAGAACTTCATGGAGCTCCTTTCCGGCCGCGTTCGCAGTTCCTCAATCCCGGAACAGGGAGTGACGAGTCACGGTTCTTTACACTCTGCAGAGGTGTGTTGCTTTACCCATAAGAGATCTTAACCTTGGTGCCAACCGGGCAGCTTTCCCGTCCACACTTCCTTCGGTGTGAGGCCCGGTATAAGGTCTAGCCAATCATGTTCCTCCGCTACCTCGAACACCCACCCTTTTGTAAGATTGTCCTCCCCTATATCCATGATGAGACCGTTCCGGGCATTCATATGCCTTCCCCTATCATCATGCATAGACCGTTCCGGACACCTTACAATCCCTCATAGACCGCAATACCGTGGGGACTTAAGGCTTCCCCAGCCTACCGCTTGTTCTTCGAACGACAAGTGTCTACGGACTGTGCCGTGGGGACTTAAGGCTTCCCCAGCCCTACCGCTTGCCGCCGACGGATACAAGTGTCTACGGTAAAGCGCATCCGTTGATGAACGAGAGGTGGAAACACTTTTGACTACTCCGTCCCACTCCGGATCTTATGGTTAACACGGGTATTACGGCACAAGAATCATCGGCGACATTTGTTGTTTAATCCTAGATGGATATAAACCCGTGCAATGGAACCTCCACCATATCAACACAATCCATGGTTCCATTGCCCACCACATAGTCATATTCATAGTTATGAAAGTAGTGGTTTTGATTTTTGTGCAATAGTGATAACCATAATACTTTGCAAGTAATTTGATAAAAATACTTCAAATGACATGAGCAAGTGATGAACTTGCTCGAACACCGCAAAGTTCTGCAGTTGGAAGGTATGGACTGACCCTTGTCCTCTTGTTCTGAAAAATAGCATCATTGTCCGATAAGGGCAATGGTTAAAGAAGCAATAATGCATGATTCCAGTTTTAGGGTTTGTTTCCCCCCTTTCCGATGTCGTTGTTATTTTATGAGAGGTTAGATACTAAGAACATCTTAGGGATACTTGATTTAGGGTAAATCCAACCTTGAAATGTTGTCAAGGTGTTTTAAAGTCCAAAGGCATTAATGGACTTATTTTTATTATTGTAAATTATATGTGTGATTTAAATCATTATTTAAATCATCAAATTAAGACTTATTCTTCTTTGTCTTTAAAAATTCTCTTTGATATTTTATTTAGGTAGAGAATTTTATGCTGATACATTTTCATATTTTTATTTATTTTTTGGAGTTATATTTTATTTTATAAAATTCTTGGAAATTCTTGTTTAAATGGGTATTTTGGAAAATGCCCAAAATACCCCTCGGCCCCACTTGTCAGGAGACCGAGCTGGTTAGGTTGGACCAGCCTAGTGGGCTCGGTCCAACCGACCCAGTCGTTTCGTCGTCCTCTACCCCGTAACCCTAATCCCCTTTCGGGCTCCCGCGACACCTGAATCGCCTCCGCCGTCGTCGCCCTGCTCCGGCCGCCTCCGGCCATCATCGGCGACGATCCGATGTGGATCTGGACCGCCTCTCGACGGCGGACCTGGTGGTCCGCGTCGATTTGACGCTCGCGTCCACCTCGACTCTTCCCCAACGCATCTGCGCCTCGGCCGCACGGATCCGCGAAGATCCGCCGTTCGTCGGCGTCCCTGGCGCTGCGGTGCGGCCGTGTGCCACGCCGTGGTTGCTGGTAGCTCGCGGCGCTGCTGTGGCTTGGCTTGGCCTCGGCGCTGCCGTGCCCCGGCGTGTGCCGCCGTGGCCGCCATGGCCGCGCCCTTCATCACGCATCACCAGTGAGTACTCCTTCGCCTCTTTCTCTCCCTCTCTGTGCTACTCTCTTCTCTCCTACATCTGGCTCGGCCACCGGCCTCATCCTCCATGTGGAGATGCTAGCCGTGCCGATGCGTTGCTGCTACGGCTTGCTAGCTTGTGCTCATGCTCTGCTGTGCTGTGTGGCTGTGCTATTGCTACTGCGACTCGCTATACATTTCTTGAATCTTTCCCTGTGCCTTTGCTCCAGTGCTATTCTGGCTAGGAATTCCTGTGTATTCAATTTGACTGCCCTGGCTTGATTACCAAGTGTAAACCTTGCAAATTTGCAAGTTCCAGGGTACTGAGATGCTGTCCCTTGTGCTCAATTTCCTGTGTAAGTTTGGTTGGGCATTACTGCTGGTTAATTTGTATGCTTCAATGATGTGCACCAAGTGTGGTGCCTATTTACCTTGATCTAGAGGTTTATGCTGCCTTGGGTGTGCTTCTGGATATATTCATTTAATTCTATTTAGTTGCCTGTGAAGCACTTATCTGTGATGCAGTTGTTCAGTCTCTTAATTATCTGTTCATGTGTTAATTACTTGGACTGAGTTCTAGCATGCAGTAGCATGCTCTAGCAAGCTTCTGGTGATCATATGATCACCAGTTGCTTGTAAAAGCTGCCCCTTGGTATCTGTGGCTTACTGTTGCTCACTCTGTGCTGTGTGTGTATCACACAGACTTAACCTGGTGTGTATTGTTATTGGCTTATGCAACTGCTGTTGCTTGCACTGATCCATTGGATCACTGCAAAGCCCTGGTGCTTTTATTTATTTGTTTTGTTCACTTATCTGTGTTGCCTGAATTTTACTGAAGTGGATAAGTGATGTGAGCTGCTGTGCAGTTGTGATCATCTAATTAATTGTGACAGGGCTAGATGGATGCCAACTCTCAGTTGTGTACCCTAGCCCTTTACTGAATCCAAATGGATAATGAGGTATAGGTTCTTGTGTTGGCTTAGGGTTGAGGTGGCCCTGGCAGCACTTGTGTTGCTTTCCTGGTTGCTCCCCTATCTGTGGTTTACTATGGCTTGTGTTGGCTGACTGGAATTGAATAATTGTTCACTGGCTTTATCCAGTCTTGGACTTCCAGTGACCTTTTGGTGTTGACAAAATATATAGACAGGTAATTGTCTATAATCTGATGGCTTAGCTAGCTGTAGGTGCTTAGTGAGTGGTTTAGGCTAGCTATGGTTTCATTCTTGGCTGGATTCCTCTAGTTATGCATGGATTTGCATAACTGTTGTTCCCATAGGATGTTTACCTAGTGGTCTTACCCATCTATGCTTGCACCAAATGGCCTGGTAGCCAGATGATGATACACACAGGGTATTCTACCCTTCTGTGCTTCAGTGATGCATTGTATGCTTAATTATGAGCAAGATATGATCTTGCTCAGGCTTTTGTGTGGTATACCTCACTCCAGCTCCTAGATTGTTTGTTGGTGTAGAGGATTGCTTCTGGTTGCTCTTGTGATTGATTTACTTGCCCTCGCTCCTCCTGGTGATCTTGTTTTGATTCAATGGTGAGATTGAGCAAATGGAACAGACTTGGATGTTCCCCTTGTTCAAGCTGTTCTTGGTGTTCTTGGTAACTTACCCCTTCAACTTGTCGATGGATGAGCAAATGACTAGGGTTTGAGCACTGAAAAGGTTATATATGTTGCTGCCTATACTCTCCCCGGTCGACGACTTGGCTCCGGTCACCTTGGTGACTCACCGATGCTGTGTGTGTGTGTTGTGCCACATGCACAAGCGATGTACTGGGTGTTGAGCATGCACACATGATGTGTGTGCTGCTTGTGTGTCTGTGTGAACCAGATCCTGTGAACTTGGCTTTGGAGAGGATCAGCTCGGCAGACTTGATATTATCCTCTATTTCCATTCTTTTTTTAACCTGCCAAGTGGCTTTGCCACTTGGCATAATTTGTTCTTCTTTGTGATTTTGTGCAGGGGATCATCCATTGAGCAAAATGGACAAAGACTTCATCAAATACAAGATCAAATGAGGATGACCTTGTAGAATTTAGACTAGGACTATTAACTTGTAATTTTTCTTTATTTTCCTTTCTTCTATTACTGCCCCTTTGTGTAATGTGTTGTATTATTCTTTTATTTCACTTATGAATATTGTAATGACATTGTAATGTGTGTGATGATCAATAAAGCTCAAAGTTTTCTCTAATGAGCTTTTCTTTAATATAATTGTTCATCTTATTTATTATTGATCATTTACTTAATGAATTTCCTCAATTGAATTATTTAAGTAATTATTTAATGTTTGAATTTGAAATTCAAATTCAACCTTGGTTTGAATTCAACCATGTCATATCATTTGGAATTCAATCAAGCAAACTCTCCTCTCTCATCTCAAAACCCTAAACTAGTGAAGTGAGAAACAAGTTTGTCGCACTCTCAAAACCCTAACCCTGTAAGGTGTCGAGAGGGAAACTTGTCCCCCTTCGATGCAGTTTTTGTTTAAAAGCGCGAAATTTCCCCAGAATTTACTATGCCATGCACATCCCTTTCTAAAATCTACCCCTCGATCGTCTCTAAACCTGGGACATTACAGCCTTTCCCCCTTAAAGAAAACTTCGTCCCGAAGTTGTGGTGGTAATACCTGAACAGCTCGGGGTATGTTTTCCTCAGGTCTTCCTCTTTTTCCCAGGTGGCTTCCCTCTCGGGATGATGCTTCCATTGTATCTTGCAATACTTGATCGCCTTGTTTCTGAGTTGTTTCCAGCTCTCCTCAAGAATCTTGGCTGGCTTCTCGATATATGTTAAGTCTGGTTGTAATTCCAGCTCATCATGTGATATTGGTTCATCTGGGGTCTTCAAACATTTCCGAAGTTGTGACACATGGAATACATTATGAACTTGAGCTAACCTTCCCGGTAGATCCAACTCAAAGGCTAAACCTCGATTCTGACTCAGTATCTTGAAAGGTCCTATAAATCTAGGACTCAACTTTCCTTTTACTCCAAATCTCCGGAGTCCTTTCATCGGGCTTACCTTAAGATAAACCATGTCTCCAACTTGTGGCTCCCATGTCCTTCTCTTCGATCGGCATAACTCTTTTGCCGACTCGGGCTATCTTGAGCTCTGTCTCCGATAATGTCAATGATTTGTTGTTTTTCCTTGACATAATCGGGGTTGAACTCTTTGCTTGCTCCGGCTTCATACCAACATATGGGTGATCTACACTTCCTTCCATACAGAGCTTCAAATGGTGCCATCTTGATGCTGCTTTGATAACTATTGTTGTATGAAAACTCTGCTAAAGGTAGATGCTCCTCCCACGATCCTCCGAAGTCTAGGGCACAAGCCCTAAGCATATCTTCTAAGATCTGATTGGTTCTCTCAGTTTGTCCGCCTGTTTGTGGGTGATATGCGGTACTATAATCTAACTTGGATCCTAAAGCTTCGTGAAGCTGCTTCCAAAATGCTGATGTGAACACGGATCCTCGATCCGACACTATCTTCTTAGGTACTCCATGCTTACTCACGATCTCCTTGATGTAAAGATCAATGAGTTTCTCTCCTTTGTCCCGCTGATTTACCGCTAAGAAGTGGGCGCTCTTCGTCAACCGGTCCACGATTACCCATATCATGTCCTTCTTTTTATTAGTCATGGGTAGTCCGGTGATGAAATCCATCCCTATTTCCTCCCATTTCCACTCTGGAATAGGTAGAGGTTGTAACTTCCCTGCCGGACTCTGATGTTCAGCCTTCACTCGCTGGCAGGTATGGCATTCTGCAACATATTGTGCTATCTCTCTCTTCATATTATTCCACCAGAATAGTTCCTTTAGATCCATATACATCTTTGTACTTCCGGATGTATGGAATATGGTGTTTGATGAGCTTCCCGGAGTATTACTTCCTTGATTTCAGCAATATCCGGAACGCAAATCCTCTTCCGGAACCACAAAGATCCAGATTCTCCACGGTGAAATTCGATGGTCTTCCCTCATCTATTCTCCTCATCTCTTCTACAATGAATGGATCGTCCAACTGACCCATCATTATCTCATTCTTCAGAGTTGACATTCAACTCATCGGCTACTTGCAACGCCGATAATCCTTCATGGGCTTCCTTCTCCCAAAGTTGTATTTGGGCTTGACTTATTTCCTTCCTCAACTCCGGTGATATTTCTTGTTCCACTCCTCCGGTACTCTTTCTACTCAGGGCGTCAGCTACAACATTAGCCTTCCCTGGTGTGTAATTGATTGTCAGATCATAATCCTTAATCAATTCTAGCCATCTTTTCTGCCTCATGTTGAGTTCTTTCTGAGTGAAGAAATATTTGAGGCTTTTATGATCTGTATAGAGCTCACACTTAGCTCCATAGAGAAAATGTCTCCATGTTTTAAGTGCGAATACGACAGCTGCTAATTCCAAGTCATGTGTTGGATAGTTCACTTCATGAGGTCTGAGTTGTCTCGATCCATAAGATATCACTTTCCGATCTTGCATGAGTACACAACCCAATCCATGTTTATATGCGTCACAGTACACGGTGTAATCCTTGCCAACTTCCGGAACTGCTAACACCGGTGCTGTGGTGAGTTTCTCCTTCAGAGTTTGAAAACTCTTCTCACACTCCTCTGACCACACGAATGGTGTGTTTTTCCTTAACAGCTTCGTCATAGGTCCTGCTATCTTGGAGAATCCTTCAATGAATCTCCGATAGTATCCTGCCATTCCTAGGAATCCTCGGATTTCCTTGACAGTCTTGGGTGCTTCCCATTCTAGAACTGCTGCTACCTTACTCGGGTTGACAGCGATTCCATCTTTACTAATGACATGACCAAGAAATTCCACTTGATCTAGCCAAAATTCACACTTACTGAGTTTTGCATAAAGTTGTTGTTCCCTTAGTGTTTGCAACACTAACCTCAAATGATCGGCATGTTCTGCCTTGTTCTTGGAATATATCAAGATATCATCGATGAATACGATGACAAACTTGTCAAGATATGGCATGAAGATCTTATTCATGAGATTCATGAATATTGCTGGGGCATTGGTTAATCCAAAAGGTACTACAAGATATTCATGATGTCCGTACCTTGAAACAAAGGCTGTTTTCGGAACGTCTTCCTTCTTGATCTTGATCTGGTGATAACCGGATCTTAGATCAATCTTGGAAAAGACTCCCGCGCCTCTAACCTGATCAAATAGATCTTGTATCCTTGGAAGTGGATACTTGTTCTTGATTGTGACGTTGTTCAGATTTCTGTAGTCTCCGCACATCCTTCTTCCTCCATCTCTTTTATCCACGAAGATCACAGGTGATCCCCATGGTGAAACACTTTCTTGAATGAATCCCTTTTGTTCCAAGTCATCCAATTGCTCCTTCAGTTCTTTTAATTCCTTAGGCCCCATTTTATATGGTGCTTTAGCAATTGGAGCTGTTCCTGGAATTAGGTCGATAGTGAATTCTATCTCCCTATCACGGTGGCATACCGGGTAATTCCGCAGGAAACACATCCTGGAATTCATTTACTACGGGTATATCTTCCAACTTCACCTCCTTCATGCTATTCAGTCTGTAGCTCCACTTCAATCGTGTATGTTTGTCGCCTTGGTAAATCATTCTACTTCCATCGGGACTTTTTAATGACACCGTTTTGTTTACACGATCGATCAATGCTCCATTAGCTTCTAACCGAGTTCATACCAAGAATGACATCAATGTCCTTCATCGGTAAAATGAACAGGTCCGCGTCAAACGCGCACTTATTGATCATAATGACTTGTTTTTGTTTGGCATGGGTTACTAATATCGTCCCCCCGCGAAAGTATGGTTATGGGTGTATCTAACTTAGTGCAACTAATCCCATGTTTGATGATGAATTGTTGAGAAATGAATGATGTAGTTGCACCAGTATCAAAAAGTACTTTGCCAGGATGAGTGAGGATCTGGAGCGTACCTATCACCGCCTGGTCAGAATTGACCACCTCCTCCAGACTGGTACAGTTCAGCTTGCCGAAGGGCTTCTTATTCTTCCAATTCCCTCCGGTGTTTCCTCGATTTCCTCCTCCTCCACTATTCTTCTTGGGGCAGTCCTTCAGCATGTGCCCCTCCTGACGACAACCAAAGCATATAATCCTTGGTTTCTTGCAATCCCTGGCAAAATGCCCTGGAAGTCCACAGCTCCTGCAAACGCTTTGATTTGCGATGCGGAATGCCTGATTCTTCCTACTACCATAGTAGTTGCTGTTGTTGTTGTGGTTGTTGTTGTTGTATCTGGGCTTGAAACTCAAGCTGGTGTTAGGCTTGTTACTAACAAACCTCTTCGGCTCATACTTGGCCTTCTTCCTCTTTTCTTCTTGCAGTTGTTTGAAGTCATCTTCAAGAGTGATGGCTGCATCCACCAGCTCTTGGAATTCCGTTGCTCTCATCATCCGCAGCTGTACCTTGAACTGGGGACTTAACCCCCTCAGAAATCTCTTCTTCTTCTTGTCCTCGGTATTAACTTCCTCAACCGCGTACCGAGACAGCTTTGAAAACTCCCTGACATAGGTCAGGATTGCCTTGTCCTTCTGCTCGAGACTCTCGAACTCCCGACGCTTCAGTTCTACAATACTTTCAGGGACATTTGATTCCCTGAACTTCCTTGCGAACTCCTCCCAGGTAAATACCTTTCCTGCCGGATACACGGCTACAATATTGTCCCACCATGATGCGGCAGGTCCACACAACAGATGGGTAGCATATCTAACCTTCTCTTGATCATTGCATCCAACAGTGTTGAGCTTGCGCTCAGTATCCATCAGCCAATCTTCCGCATCCATAGGCTCTGGCGCGTATGCGAAAGATATCGGCTTGGTGTTTTGGAAGTCTGCTAATGAGACTCCCTGGTTCTCAGGTCTCTCCACCCTATTCTGCTGCATCAGATCCTGAAGGAATTTGTTCTGCAGCTCCAGTGTTACACGCTGCCTCTCTTCCGCCAGTTGCATGTACTGGATAAAGTTCTAGCTGAGTCATGGGTGGTGGTGGTGGTGGAAACTGATCTCCGGCTGCACCCTCAGCCTCTTCCTTTTCTTTTGCTTCGCGCTCCATGCGCTCGTGCTTCGACTCTCGTTTCCTAACGTTCCCGACATAATCCCCCTAGTTCCGCAACACAAGATGATACTCATAATTACTCCATGCGCAAGTTTTCCGAGCTCAACATTGTGCACGAGAACTAGTCACGCAATGGAAATCAAGAAGCAAATCCAAATCATACAAAACATATACCATATATTTACATACATAAGTGGTCTTATTACATAACTCAAGTCGATGTGAGTATGCAAACTCACTTATTAAAGTATATGTACAAATTTATACAAATGTTACAAACTATAATACACGTGGTACTTGTGTATTATAGCCACACCTCCCTTGGTGGTCTTCTAATCGGTCTTCACTCCCGGTACATTCCGGGCTTCCATCCGAGTTGAACGTGTCGTCCTCTGATAGACCCTGGAACATAAGGTCTCCCCGTTGGCTTGTAATCCGAGTCGGATGATGATCCTAAGGAGAAATCAGTGTTCATAAACTGATCGTTGAGTGCATCATAATCCACCCATCGGGTGTACTCTCCTGTAGCCCCACCATAAGGATTACCAAAACCCATACCCGACTCAACCTTGTGTCGGATATCCTCCATCCACTCCTTCATTACTAGGATAGCTGCGGTTCCGGGTTGTTGCATCATCGTTCATCTCTCCATCATAATACTCAGTAGTACTATGGGTTCCAGTATCACTACCCCAACGCCAACCCCTGGAATTCTCAATTGGAGTCTCGGAACGCTGATTGTTTCCGGATTCCTCGCCGCCTTCGTATCCCCCATAAGAACTACCCAGATAGTTCCCCGGTGTAACAGGTGTAGGTTCACGTGCAAGTGGATCAAAACTGATATAGTCACCAGCTGAATAAACTGGTGTGTGTACCACATTCTCCATAGGTTCTTGGCCCCTACTCTCCTCCTTGGGTTCGGTAAATTCCTCTAGCATCGTATCAATAGCTCCTATCAGATGATGGTTCAGCTGAAAGAGTAATGATATGAAGTTACGGCTGTTATCCATATATTTGGCTGCTTCAGCTGGTTTACTTTTGGCATATTTGAAATGGTTCGAGCATGGGATCATTGTCTTCCTCCATATGAGGAATGTGGGTGAATTCGGAACCCATAAGCGCTTTCGTCTTATGCTCCCGAATGTCGGTTATGGCTCTCATAACGGCTATATGGTAGGCTGTATTGGTTGTCCTCGCTTCCCCAGCTGGCATGACTACGCTCATTCCCAAAGATTCGGGAAGTCGCAGTCCTACTCTGCACTTGGCCAACACCGGTCCATCATAGAACATGTACTTCTTTACTGGAATCTGGGGATCGCACCCAAATTCTAGTAACATGGCTCGTAAGATATCAGCAAGTCCTCCTTGGTATTCGTTCAATGTGGAATCCATAACTTTCACGTTTCTTCCCGGTCGTGAACTTGCCATGTTGGCTGTAGAATTAGAAAGATTATGAGATTAGTAATAATGCATCATAATAGAGATAATAAAGAATTATCGCACTAAAAGATATGATTGTTGTATTCTCAATTGAATATACACCATATTTTTAGAGAATTCTTTACTAATCCTATTTGACTCCTAACGTTTAGTCCCATTTACTAGGTTCCAACCTAAGGTCAAAGCTTTTGCTCGATACCAACCGTGGTGACCCCGCATACCACCGCATGTTGTAGTATGCCAGTCGTTGATATAACATTCGCGAAGTACCATTCCGCAAATATCACATCCCTCAGAGTAGTACAACAGAACATAGCAAGGTCCATAACTCATTCACATATTATTACAATACATATACACAAGTCGTCTCGGAGCTCCTCTTGGGTCCTAAGAGGATATCTCCTGGGTTCGAGGTGAACCCATCTTAACTTACAATACCATTGTCTCATTAAACAAAACATTTATTTAATCGAACAGCTACATGGTAAGAGTTGTGCTGCTCGGCTACTACTACTCCTCAGATATCTCTAGGCTTGTTCTTCTCCGGAAGCCTCCCCGGATCCGTAGACAATGATGTAGTCTACGCCTTCAACTCCTCCTGAGAGGTCAGGTGCATCATAGCCGATAACCTCGGCTCCTTCATTGTTGTCGTAGTCCTCCTCCGGACGGTTCGGACAATCTAAGCATGGGATTTAAGAGTGGTATGAGTACGAGCGTACTCAACAAGTTCATTATAGATAAGAGGTGTTTAATGCACTAGCTACGATATTAGACCGGAAAGTCTAATACCAATGCAAGTTTTGATAAACATTTATTCAAGAGATTGCTTTTACTTCAAAGAGCTATGTCCGTCAGCCTTCACCGGTTTACTAGAACTTCATGGAGCTCCTTTCCGGCCGCGTTCGCAGTTCCTCAATCCCGGAACAGGGAGTGACAGTCACGATTCTTTACACTCTGCAGAGGTGTGTTGCTTTACCCATAAGAGATCTTAACCTTGGTGCCAACCGGGCAGCTTTCCCGTCCACACTTCCTTCGGTGTGAGGCCCGGTATAAGGTCTAGCCAATCATGTTCCTCCGCTACCTCGAACACCCACCCTTTTGTAAGATTGTCCTCCCCTATATCCATGATGAGACCGTTCCGGGCATTCATATGCCTTCCCCTATCATCATGGATAGACCGTTCCGGACACCTTACAATCCTCATAGACCGCAATACCGTGGGGACTTAAGGCTTCCCCAGCCTACCGCTTGTTCTTCGAACGACAAGTGTCTACGGACTGTGCCGTGGGGACTTAAGGCTTCCCCAGCCTACCGCTTGCCGCCGACAGATACAAGTGTCTACGGTAAAGCGCATCCGTTGATGAACGAGAGGTGGAAACACTTTTGACTACTCCGTCCCACTCCGGATCTTATGGTTAACACGGGTATTACGGCACAAGAATCACTGGCGACATTTGTTGTTTAATCCTAGATGGATATAAACCCGTGCAATGGAACCTCCACCATATCAACACAATCCATGGTTCCATTGCCCACCACATAGTCATATTCATAGTTATGAAAGTAGTGGTTTTGATTTTTGTGCAATAGTGATAACCATAATACTTTGCAAGTAATTTGATAAAAATACTTCAAATGACATGAGCAAGTGATGAACTTGCCTGAACACTGCAAAGTTCTGCAGTTGGAAGGTATGGACTGACCCTTGTCCTCTTGTTCTGAAAAATAGCATCATTGTCCGATAAGGGCAATGGTTAAAGAAGCAATAATGCATGATTCCAGTTTTAGGGTTTGTTTCCCCCCCTTTCCGATGTCGTTGTTATTTTATGAGAGGTTAGATACTAAGAACATCTTAGGGATACTTGATTTAGGGTAAATCCAACCTTGAAATGTTGTCAAGGTGTTTTAAAGTCCAAAGGCATTAATGGACTTATTTTTATTATTGTAAATTATATGTGTGATTTAAATCATTATTTAAATCATCAAATTAAGACTTATTCTTCTTTGTCTTTAAAAATTCTCTTTGATATTTTATTTAGGTAGAGAATTTTATGCTGATACATTTTCATATTTTTATTTATTTTTTTGGAGTTATATTTTATTTTATAAAATTCTTGGAAATTCTTGTTTAAATGGGTATTTTTGGAAAATGCCCAAAATACCCCTCGGCCCCACTTGTCAGGAGACCGAGCTGGTTAGGTTGGACCAGCCCAGTGGGCTCGGTCCAACCGACCCGGCCGTTTCGTCGTCCTCTACCCCGTAACCCTAATCCCCTTTCGGGCTCCCGCGACACCCGAATCGCCTCCGCCGTCGTCCCCTGCTCCGGTCGCCTCCGGCCATCATCGGCGACGATCCGATGTGGATCTGGACCGCCTCTCGACGGCGGACCTGGTGGTCCGCGTCGATTTGACGCTCGCGTCCACCTCGACTCTTCCCCAACGCATCTGCGCCTCGGCCGCACGGATCCGCGAAGATCCGCCGTTCGTCGGCGTCCCTGGCGCTGCGGTGCGGCCGTTTGCCACGCCGTGGTTGCTGGTAGCTACGGCGCTGCTGTGGCTTGGCTTGGCCTGGCGCTGCCGTGCCCCCGGCGTGTGCCGCCGTGGCCGCCATGGCCGCGCCCTTCATCACGCATCACCAGTGAGTACTCCTTCGCCTCTTTCTCTCCCTCTCTGTGCTACTCTCTTCTCTCCTACATCTGGCTCGGCCACCGGCCTCATCCTCCATGTGGAGATGCTTGCCGTGCCGATGCGTTGCTGCTACGGCTTGCTAGCTTGTGCTCATGCTGCTGTGCTGTGTGGCTGTGCTATTGCGCTGCGACTGCTATACATTTCTTGAATCTTTCCCTGTGCCTTTGCTCCAGTGCTATTCTGGCTAGGAATTCCTGTGTATTCAATTTGACTGCCCTGGCTTGATTACCAAGTGTAAACCTTGCAAATTTGCAAGTTCCAGGGTACTGAGATGCTGTCCCTTGTGCTCAATTTCCTGTGTAAGTTTGGTTGGGCATTACTGCTGGTTAATTTGTATGCTTCAATGATGTGCACCAAGTGTGGTGCCTATTTACCTTGATCTAGAGGTTTATGCTGCCTTGGGTGTGCTTCTGGATATATTCATTTAATTATCTATTTAGTTGCCTGTGAAGCACTTATCTGTGATGCAGTTGTTCAGTCTCTTAATTATCTGTTCATGTGTTAATTACTTGGACTGAGTTCTAGCATGCAGTAGCATGCTCTAGCAAGCTTCTGGTGATCATATGATCACCAGTTGCTTGTAAAAGCTGCTCCTTGGTATCTGTGGCTTACTGTTGCTCACTCTGTGCTGTGTGTGTATCACACAGACTTAACCTAGTGTGTATTGTTATTGGCTTATGCAACTGCTGTTGCTTGCACTGATCCATTGGATCACTGCAAAGCCCTGGTGCTTTTATTTATTTGTTTTGTTCACTTATCTGTGTTGCCTGAATTTTACTCGAAGTGGATAAGTGATGTGAGCTGCTGTGCAGTTGTGATCATCTAATTAATTGTGACAGGGCTAGATGGATGCCAACTCTCAGTTGTGTACCCTAGCCCTTTACTGAATCCAAATGGATAATGAGGTATAGGTTCTTGTGTTGGCTTAGGGTTGAGGTGGCCCTGGCAGCACTTGTGTTGCTTTCCTGGTTGCTCCCCTATCTGTGGTTTACTATGGCTTGTGTTGGCTGACTGGAATTGAATAATTGTTCACTGGCTTTATCCGAGTCTTGGACTTCCAATGACCTTTTGGTGTTGACAAAATATATAGACAGGTAATTGTATATAATCCGATGGCTTAGCTAGCCGTAGGTGCTTAGTGAGTGGTTTAGGCTAGCTATGGTTTCATTCTTGGCTGGATTCCTCTAGTTATGCATGGATTTGCATAACCGTTGTTCCCATAGGATGTTTACCTAGTGGTCTTACCCATCTATGCTTGCACCAAATGGCCTGGTAGCCAGATGATGATACACACAGGGTATTCTACCCTTCTGTGCTTCAGTGATGCATTGTATGCTTAATTATGAGCAAGATATGATCTTGCTCAGGCTTTTGTGTGGTATACCTCACTCCAGCTCCTAGATTGTTTGTTGGTGTAGAGGATTGCTTCTGGGTTGCTCTTGTGATTGATTTACTTGCCCCGCTCCTCCCGGTGATCTTGTTTTGATTCAATGGTGAGATTGAGCAAATGGAACAGACACTGGCTGTTCCCCTTGTTCAAGCTGTTCTTGGTGTTCTTGGTAACTTACCCCTTCAGCCTGTCGATGGATGAGCAAATGACTAGGGTTTGAGCACTGAAAAGGTTATATATGTTGCTGCTATACTCTCTCTGGTCGACAGCTTGGCTCTGGTCACCTTGGTGACTCACTGATGCTGTGTGTGTGTTGTGCCACATGCACAAGCAGTGTCTGGGTGTTGAGCATGCACACCTGATGTGTGTGCTGCTTGTGTGTCTGTGTGAACCAGATCCTGTGAACTTGGCTTTGGAGAGGATCAGCTCGGCAGACTTGATATATCCTCTATTTCCATTCTTTTTTTAACCTGCCAAGTGGCTTTGCCACTTGGCATAATTTGTTCTTCTTTGTGATTTTGTGCAGGGATCATCCATTGAGCAAAATGGACAAAGACTTCATCAAATACAAGATCAAATGAGGATGACCTTGTAGAATTTAGACTAGGACTATTAACTTGTAATTTTTCTTTATTTTCCTTTCTTCTATTCTGCCCCTTTGTGTAATGTGTTGTATTATTCTTTTATTTCACTTATGAATATTGTAATGACATTGTAATGTGTGTGATGATCAATAAAGCTCAAAGTTTTCTCTAATGAGCTTTTCTTTAATATAATTGTTCATCTTATTTATTATTGATCATTTACTTAATGAATTTCCTCAATTGAATTATTTAAGTAATTATTTAATGTTTGAATTTGAAATTCAAATTCAACCTTGGTTTGAATTCAACCATGTCATATCATTTGGAATTCAATCAAGCAAACTCTCCTCTCTCATCTCAAAACCCTAAACTAGTGAAGTGAGAAACAAGTTTGTCGCACTCTCAAAACCCTAACCCTGTAAGGTGTCGAGAGGGAAACTTGTCCCCCTTCGATGCAGTTTTTGTTTAAAAGCGCGAAATTTCCCCAGAATTTACTATGCCATGCACATCCCTTTCTAAAATCTACCCCTCGATCGTCTCTAAACCTGGGACATTACACCCTCGAACGCCGCAGGAGGCAGGACGAGGTGTCCCATGTGCGGCGTGCGCGGCACGCGGAGTGCGCGAAGCGCTCCCGCTTCGACGACGGCGCCGGCCCTTCCGGCGGCCAGTAGTAGGTCGCGACGACGAGTAGGTACGGCCGTTGTAGTTTTAGGTTAACTCGACTAACCATCTCTGTAAAGATGGTCCTTTTGGCCAATCAATAGTAATGAAAAAAATCTTTTGCTCATCTACTCAATACCGACCGGGCTCGGATGTACCCAATGCGGACAGTTTCCGCACCGCGGAGCGTTCGCGGAGACGCAAACCTGGCGCATATTTGGGCTAGGTTTGGTCTCCGCGGACGGCCCGGTCACTTTGCGTCGCCCCGCTGGAGGTGATGCCAGACGTATTTCCGATCACGGCGGACGAACACGGTCGTTCACCATCGTTTACGTCGCGCCATTGGAGATGCCCTTAGAACATTTTCTTGTCGCGTACTTGCCTCGGCCGCGGCATTATAGTCCCTCTCGTCCATCGTGCTGGCCGCAAACACCATACTATTCACAGTATCACCGGCAGTAGCGCCATGATTCACGTGCTCCTCCTCTCGTACCCATCCCAAGGCCATATCAATCCTCTGCTCCAGTTTGCCAAGCGGCTCGCCAGCCACGGCGGCGTGCGCTGCACCCTCGCGACCACCCGCTCCGTCCTCGCCTCTACTAATCCGTCCGCCGGTTCGGTCCATATCTCTGGGTTCTCCGACGGCGGTGGCCTTGACGAGGCCGGCGACATCTCAGCCTACCTGCCCCGTCTAGAATCTTTCGGGTCGGACGACGTGGACGACCTCCTCCGCTCAGAGTCAGCCGAGGGCCGGCCGGTGGGCATCGTGGTCTACGACCCATTGTTGCCGTGGGCGGCGCGCGTGGCCCGCCGGCACGGCGTGCCCTGTGCGGCTTTCTTCACGCAGGCATGCTCCGTCAACCTGGCCTACGCCCACGCCTGGACAGGGCTTGCGACGCTGCCCGTCGGGGAGGACACGGCCGACCTCCCTGGCCTACCGGCGGGGCTGAAGCCGCGCGACTTCCCGAGCTACTTGACAGAGGAGCGCAGCAACTTCCCGGTCTACGCGGAGCTCGCGCTGAACCAGCTCCAGGAGCTCACCTCGGCGGACCACGTGCTGGTGAACTCCTTCTACGAGCTTCAGCCGGAGGAGGCGGAATACATGGCCTTGGCATGGGGGGGCGTGACCGTCGGCCCGACCGTGCCGTCCGCCTACCTCGACAACCGCGTGCCGGACGACGCCTCCTACGGCTTGGAGATGCACGTCCCAATGGCGGCGGCGTGCAGGGCCTGGCTTGACGGCAGGCCGGAGCGCTCTGTTGCATACGTTTCCTTCGGCAGCCTCGTCACGCTCACCGCGGCTCAGACGGCCCAGCTGGCCGAGGGGCTGTGCGGCGGCGCCATGCCGTGCTTCCTCTGGGTGGTCAGGGCGTCAGAGACACCTAAGCTGCCCGAGGGGTTCGCCGAGAGGGCCAATGCCCAAGGAAGGGGCCTCGTGGTCGAATGGAGCCCGCAGCTGGAGGTGCTTGCTCACCCGGCCATCGGCTGCTTCCTCACGCACTGCGGCTGGAACTCCACGACCGAGGCGCTAGCCGCCGGTGTGCCCATGGTGGCCATGCCGCAGTGGTCGGACCAAACGATGAACGCCAAGTACATCGAGGATGTATGGCGTGTCGGCGTGCGCGTGCGGGCGGACGAAGGAGACGAGGTCATTACCAAGGAGGAGCTGCAGAGGTGTATCAAAGAGGTCATGGAAGGTGGCAAGTACGCCCAGAACGCTGCAATCTGGAGCAGGAAGGCCAAAAGTGCAATGAGCCAAGGAGGAAGCTCTGACCGTAATATCAACGAGTTCCTTGCCAAATTTGGTCACAAATGAGAATGGTTCCGTGGTATGGGCGGAAGTGAGGTATGCGCCGCGAGGTTGGAGATGATTTGGGATGGGGACGACGAAGAGGTGGGTGTGTTTGACTCTGTAACATGTATCATACCCCCATGTATGTTCCACGGTTCATTCAAAAAAAAAAATGTATGTTCCACGGTGATGATTTTTCTTGTGAAACTTGCGAGAACGATAGTTGCTCGATCGGTGGTCGGTCTGTTTCGTGTTTATAGATAAGAAATAGCACCCAAAGTGGTTAATACAAAGTCCTAAACATATACGGTGTCATCACGTATATGTATATTATTACAGATTCCCTTCCTCGCGTTTGACCGTGGGCGCGGTCGTTTCTGTGCCCGAAGGGTTCACGCGGATGCGTGATTCAATTCCCTTTTTCTGCTTTTTTATTGTCGTTTTGTGCATGTAGCACCACACTAATGGCACATGCACATGCAAACACCACTAATACACATGGGGCCATGCATATTTTATCTTTTTCTGCAACACTAGTGGAAAAGAGGCCTTTCGTCCCACCCTTTAGTCCCCGTTTTGAACCAAACCGGGACCAATGGGGGGCATTGGTCCCGGTTCATCATGAAAACCCTTTAGTCCCGGTTCGTTTGGACCCTTTAGTCCCCTTCGTATTACGAACCGGGACTAAAGGGTGGTCTATGGGCCAAAAGTCTTTAGTCCCGGTTCATATTACCAACCGGGACTAAAGGTCTACCCTTTAGTCCCGGTTCGTAATACGACGGGGGACTAAAGGTTTTTTGCCTCCCCATGCACCTCCACCCCCCCCCCGTGGATCGCCTTTTTTAACACTGTAAAATATAAAAGAAAATGATAGAAAATTCAAAAAATAAAATCTTTTCAGATTCTTGTATGTTATGCAACCTACTATTAGGGGAAATTAACAAATTTGAGTTTTCATTTTTTTTGCAAAAAAGTTTTGAAAAATGGTAAAACCACATTAACTTTTGCATACGACGTCGAAAAAAACGTGTAATATATCAAAATCATCGTGGGAAAAAGTTACATCCGAATTCACCAGGGTTTACCCGGTTAGCCAATTTTTAGATTCTCAAAATTCCAAATGAAAATATGAAAGCAGGAAGATTTTAGTTTTTGCCAGAAATTCGGAATTTTATATTTTTAAATTTTTCAAAATAATAATTACATCATGCATAAAGATTACTATTACTTAACCATAAAGTTAGCCAATTTTTAGATTTTCAAATTTTCAAGTTTGGCAAAAAAATATTAAAAAATAATAAATTAAAAAACTATTATAATACAAATTAAAAACATTAAAATTGTAATACCATTACCACAACATGTTATTACGTCATTAGTTTTGTTTATTAAAATAATTATTTGGAATTCGAATAATAAATAAGTGTGAGTTCAACCAACATGTTAATAGGATTGATATGATAATAGTATCACAACATGCGCGCGTAGCACTTGGAAGCGAGATAGGAAAGGAACTTGGAAGTTAAGCGTGCCAGTGTTGGAGTAGTGGGAGGATGGGTGACCGAGCGGGAAGTTGGACCACGGGTAAGTAATTTGACTATTGATTAAGCGTAGTTAGAGATTAAGTGTAGTTAGAAACTAAACTAGTTAAATAACTGAAATACTAGAAATTCTGAAAAAATAGAAAAAAAAGAGGAGCGAAAAATAATTGGACATGACCAAATAGATTAAAAAAAATAACGAAATAACCTTTAGTCCCGGTTCGTGTTATAAACCGGGACTAAAGGGTATTTTCCTCGACGCGCGCCAGCAGCCCACGTGGCGCAGCCTTTAGGCCCGGTGCACCTTTGAACCGGGACTAAAGGGGGGACCCTTTAGTCCCGCCTAATTGGTCCCGGTTTGGAAACCGGGACTAAAGGCTCAAATGAACCGGGCCTATAGCCCCGTTTTCCACTAGTGCAACTAGCACAGTGGCCCTCGCAAATGCGAGGGCATCATTCTTTTTTCTGCGATTCAGTGTCGAGAATTTTTTCAAATTTGGACTAAATTGAACTGAAGTCTCGACACCATTGAAGGGAATACATTTATAGCCACAAACCCATCGAAACAAATATACCTTTGTAAAAAACATATTTAATCACATTTATTTGGTGAGCAATTGCTTGGAAATTTCTCAATAAAGTAAATTGACCAGATGTTTCATTTACACCACTTTAAATTGTTACATAAAATCAAAGGTTTTTTAAATTGTGAGTTAGTGTCAAAATTTTAAGTTTTCATGCATTACATGTGATCGATGGCCAGACGAATGTTCCATGGTTCCTAATCGCTTATTTGTCTCTAGCGCAATGAGTCTGCCCTTTTCCTTTTCATTGAAAAGAACCCATTTAGTTCTTCATCTCCTTACTTTCATATTAGAAACTTGCAAGGCTCGGGGATGTGTGGGTGGCACCAATCAATTTTACGAATGTAACTTAGGCTAAGCTTATTTTTTCTGCATAGTTCTGGACAACGTCCTCATGGCCGAGATGGTGCCATATGGCATGAAGGAATATTGGTCCGGTCTTGGTCTTCAAGTTCTTGTATCGGTCCATATTTATAGCATATTAATTCATAAATAAGATGTTTCCTATGGCTCGATTCTTAATTTTCCTCGCTGGATTGGAAAACTTGGTTAATCAAGCGGTATTTCTTGTGCGTACCGTGTGTATATCGATCCTAGGGCCAAGTGTTCCACTCACAACCATGTGTATATGGAACCTAGGGCCAGGTTTCTTCTTGTTTTCAGACACAACCTCCCAATATTAAATAACGGCCAAGGTTGTATTGGACACGGACTCCTCCTAAAATCAACAATAACTTCGAATGAAATAATAACCTCATAATGATTTGCATCAAGATGTTCAGGTACACAGCTCGTATATGTTCCAAATTGGTGGTGTTTCCTTAGTTTTTTGTCGAGAACTCCTTTTAGCGCACATATCACAAGCATGCATACCGCTCTTTGGTCGATCAGGCAGGGCAACACAGGTCGGAGCACCCGAGGCAAAGAAAACACGATCTAGCTTCTAGTGACGATTCGATATAGCAGTTTACGGGTCGCTGCATGGTTCGATCTCGTGAGTGCCTCGAGAGAGTAGGGAGATATACACATGGAGAAGAAAAATGAGATGTGTTTCACATCGTGTAAGGCCGATGGTTTTTTTTTTTGAGAGAACACAACACTTTATTGATCACATATTATCAATACAAATAGTCTTCCGGATACAATTCGGGGCAAAATCAGAGATAAAACCTAAGCTAGATACATCACAAGTTCTAGCCAAAATGTGTGCTGCTTCGTTAATAGAGCGGTTGACATGCCAAAAAGTTGCCGACCTGAAGCCTGCTGCCAGGTGTTTAATATCCATCACCACAGATCCTATTTGGGAGCGATCCGGACTTGTAGCCTTAACACGTAGAATCAGGGACAAACAATCTGACGCAAAGATTACCCTGCTGAAGCCCATGTCTCTAGCAATAGCCATCGCACGCCGTAACGCCAGCGCCTCGGCTAATTCCGGAGACGTGAAGCCAAGCAACGGCTCACTCGCTGCTAGCAGACATTGTCCAGTGTGATCCCTGAACACCGCTCCCATGGCCATGCGACGTCGATCAGCAAACAAAGCTGCGTCCACGTTCACGAGCACCTCTCCTGACGGCGGCGGAGACCATTTTTGAAGTTTGCTGGTCTCACGCCTAGTGCCAGGTTTGGTCTTGAAGCAGTGCTGAACAATCATCTCAATGTAGGCAATAATCTTTGCACTTGTACGTTTTGGATCTTGGCTTCCTTGGTTGTTCCTAGCATCATTCCTTGCATCCCAAATGTGCCAACAACCAACAGCAAGCGTGGTGGCTTCCAGTTCAGTTGCTCGAGAGAGGAAATCAAAAAGCCAATATTTTGGTGATGTAAACTCAGAACGAGCAAGCTGAATACTGAAGGTCTCTTTTACTACCCGCCATACCTGTTTTGCAAATTGACATTGGAGCATTGCATGCTCCACATCCTCATCTCTAGCACAGAAGACGCAAGCATCATTGGCAGGGACATGACGCCGAATTAACTGGACACCAGTCGGAAGGCAGTCGTGTGCAAATCTCCAGAGATGAATTTTCATTTTCCCAGGTGCGTTTATTTTCCAGATCATTTTCCACTCCTTCTCTTCATTCACAGCAGCCGAGGACATGCCTCCACCTCGCTTACTCCGACAGACAAAGAAGTTTGTTGATCTGGCCATATTGTATGCTGACCGAACCGAGTAGATACCATTATTGGTATGTGGCCAGCGAACAAAATCAGCTTCTTCATGCGTACTGATCTGTATTTGCATAATTAGATCCGCAGTCTCTTTATCAAAGAAAGCATAGACAGTTTCAGGGATCCACGTCCTAGACTGGTCATCAATCAAGCACTGAACCGTGGCTGCATCAGGAATGGGCTTGATAGGTGTTAACAAATAGGGCGGGCAATCCGGAATCCAGTGATCAGATTTGATGTTAACTGATCGTCCATTTGCAATGCCCCACTGAACACCTTGCAGCAAAAGTTCCCGACCATGTAAAATGCTCCTCCAGGTGTAAGGCCGATGGTTGTATGGCCAAAAGAGTTCTATTGGCAATGGAACATCGTTTTAGCACGGTAATGTTGTTTTACAAACTGTATATCCATCAAGATTTGCTCGCGTCTTATGTAGTACGTGATGGCTACATTAGACTTCAGTACATTGTTTTAAGTATATAATAGATAAATAATTTGCATTTTATAGTATAACATCGTATTTTACGAACCAAGTTCTAACATGGTTGCTCTTTGGACTGACGTCTTAAAACTGACATAACTATATGGATGAATAGGTGGAAACTATATATGTAGCTCGGGCTACATGTAAGCCGCTTCTTTGAAAAAAAATGAAAACGACATTTTAGAGTTCCAAAAATATCTAAAGAAAATTTTAGATGTTCATAGTAATGCAGTCTACCAACGTGTAAAATCTCAACTCAAAACACCTTGTATTTCGGTAATACAAAAGTAACAAAATCTAGATTTTTTTTATTTTACAGAGCCTAATATATGAACTATTTTGAGTTTAAAAAACACTTTCATAGAATACATCATTACCTATACTTAGTATTATTTCAGTTTTTTTTTAATAAATGCCATTTTCAAAATTTCCACATAAAGCTGCTTTGGGTTTATTTTTATCGAGATATGCTGTCAAGATGAATGTTCATATTATGCCGGACGGGGCGCACTAAGCTACGCAGTTGATTATGGGCAGATCGATGTGTTTATTTATGGCTGATACAACTTGTCCATTGTACCATGTTTAGGATGGTCGATGTGTTTCTGATGTGTTTTTGTTGGCTGTACCAATTCAAGCTACTAAGCCAGCTAGATGTAATAGATAAATTGATGGATAGTTTATATAGCTGTGATCTCTTGCTTTTCCGGTCCGCTTTTTTTAGACGGTTTGGATTTTGATATTGAACTCAATGCATTACACAACTGAGTAGCTAACACGGATTCCACGAATTGTATGGCTTGGAACATGCCACTTCCAACGTGTTACGTAAATTCCTTTTTTCTTCTTCTTGTGAACGGGCATGTCCAGCTTTTACGTGAACTCCTTCTTTTCTCTATTGAACCGAACGGTTTTTAAGGGAATAAAATCAACTAGCACAATGCCCGCGCGTTGCAGCGGAATTTTTCTTTTAGTAATATTGAAATTCATTCCATGCATCATCTCTCCGTATTGTGCGCTTTTCCTCTCAACGTGTACATTGTCTTGATACTAATATGTGGTTGATACACCATGACAACAGATAACACAAGATTTCATGGGGTGTCCTTGACCAGGAGTAGCATGTATAGGATCAATCGCTTCAGCTTTATTTAGCGCGGCCACATATCCTGGTCAATTTCCATGGCGTCAACCAACGGTGTAAATTCGGAAACCTTAAGCTATGTGCGCTTGGTACTCATCTATATTCATCGGCAAAGGCAACAGGTCTTGTGCAGCAGCCACAATGCCAATGGATTCACCAACCTCTGCACGTCAATCTTACATCTGTTGTCCATGTCTTGCGAAGGGGCTCGTGATTGTGTCGGCTGTCACGAGAGTGGAGACGCAATATTTAATCAATCTTCTATCGCTTGATCTCTCCCAAGATCTGGATGTGATGAGAGCTCATCAAGGGGGGCCGGCCAGATATAGAAACATGATGATGTTCTTGTTAGGATCGAAGAGTGCAGAACTCGTCGAACATCAATTTCTCATATTTTTCCGATAAAGATCAATTTCTCATATGGTTAAGTAACCTCTAAAATCAGTTCAGTTGTTAATTCTATCGACTTTAAATCATCTAAATTAGCAGAAATCAAACATAGCAATGCATGACGGAACTAATTAACTAACCATCAATTGATACAGATACACAGGAGATGAGCGGAAGCTTATATTTTTGATTGATCTTACATTCGAGTATACCTTATGGACTATTGGACTACATACCTCAATCTATTACAACTGCTGAACTACCGCAGGAGCAAAGACTGAATCAGAGGTGCGGAGTCATCAATTACCTTCCGTCCTGTGGAGGCCGCTTCTTGTCGAAGAGTCTGAACATCGGCTAGCGTCGACTTGCTTGCCTCAACGTCCATGGACACGGGCGAACCCTCCGCTTGGAGGCCATCTAGTCTGGATAGATCAACGGGGCCTGGGCGCGTGTGTAAGCTGGCTTGCGCCCGGGGAGGGGATGAGAAGAACGAGTGATTGGGTCGGGCACGCCTTCGCTGGTGGCTGGTTTTCCTGGTTTTCTCAGATTTTCGTGGAAGCCGAGACGAATCGCTGCCGATTTTTTTGACGTACCACGGCTTTTTAACATTCGGACACTCTGCGTTTCCGCTATACTATTGCGGAAAAATGCCCATGCGTTGTGGAGCCAATGGTGACTATCCTTCTCCATGCATACCTAAGCACTGCTAATTTAAGTACACTCTAAACTGTCCCAGAATCCATAATATCTATACCTAATATTGAATTGTCAAGGATGTGACAATTTAATTATCTTGGTTCGAGCAGTTTGCACATGTCAATTTACGCCAAAGCAGACGAAATTTTAGTTGCTCGTGGCCAAGGAATTATCATCATACTTAATGTAGAAAATTATGGCCAGATTGGTGAGGTTCCATGCGAACGAATTCAGAAGGCGGTACCTAGCAACAAGCCAACGACAGACGGTAGCCTCCAACACATGGGAATCATACACAGCCTAGCAGGAAAGTAGAGCCGCGGGTAGTTGCATTACGTCTCATTCCTCGTGTGTAATTTCAGACTCTCATGCATTAGTACGTTAAGATTTTTTTTTTTTTTTTTGAGAAAAGATCAGGCTGTTCTTTATTAATCACCGGCCTCTAGAGCCAAAGCATTCATTACAAAACCAGGGGAAGTACCCACCCAGGATTCACTTAACTTATTCCTACAGCCTGCCTTCGCTAAACGATGAGCAACCTCATTACAAGATCGACGAACATGAGTAATCAAGACATCCTCAAACTCGCCAAGCCGAGCCTTGATGTCCTCAACCAAAGGGCCTTGAGCTGATCGATCAAGCTCTCCGCTTCTCAGTTTCGACATAGCACCCGCACAATCCGATTCTAGTATAAGCTTCACCGAACCCATCTCCTTCGCTAGCATGACTGCTTGTCTACATGCCAGGAGCTCCGAGCTCTCAGGTTCACTCACATGGGGGAAAAAATGGCTCGCTCCAGCCAACGGAGCACCATGATGGTCGCGAATAATCACTCCACCGCCTCCATGTTTGTCATCTCGAGAGAAAGCTCCGTCAGCGTTTACCTTATGCCATCCTAGCGGTGGTGGGTGCCAGTGCTCCTCCACCCGCGGGCTGCTCGCTGCAGTCTCATTTTGGACATCTCGCCACTCCTCCGACAGAGCCAGGATACGGCGCGCCGTCTGTCTGGGGTCCTCGATGAGTGCTTCATCTCGCGCATCATTCCGTACAAGCCAGAGGTGGTACAATGCCATCATACCCAGCTGCACTTCCTTTTCATCCACACTCCCCATCCATTTTAGGAGCCAATTTTGAAGCTCACGTGGTGATCTGATATCAGCCGGAGGTGGACACAATTCCCTCATTGCATGTTGGCGTAAATAATCCCAGGTTTGTACCGAGTGGGGGCAAAACCAGAATCTGTGCAAGTTGGTCTCCTCCCTATTACATGCAACACAGCGCACTCCCTCTTTAATATGTCTTCAATTCTGCCCCAACAGCCAAACCATTTTGTGCCAATCTCCAGCAGTGTATTTTCACTTTCCCTGGTACATTAGCGCCCCATAGAGTTAACCAACCTTGGTGTTCACTGCAGTTCAAAGATGAACTCGCTGTCCCTGCCGACAAGCGCTTGAGATGCCGTTTTAGGTGATACGCCGATCTGACACTAAATAACCCATTTTTGGTGTAATTCCATGCTAAATAATCATCAGTTCCAGCACGACCCACAGGGATTTTCAGAATGTCATCGACGTCACCCTCAAAGAACACCTCATTTAGCTTATCAATATCCCAACCTCCACCTTCAGGCAACAGCAGCTCGTTTACCTTCTCAACACTCTTATCCGGCCTGTGGCATATGGGGCGTTTCAGCGAGGATCTTGGAATCCAATTTTGACTCCAAACATCGATCGTTGAACCGTCACCCACCCGCCAAATTAGGCCTTCTTTTAACAGATCTCGCCCAAACAAAATACTCTTCCAAGTATATGATGCTCTCTTTGGGCATGCTGCACTCAGAAAGTCGCCCTCCTTGAAATATCTTGCGCATAAAACTCGAGCACATAGAGAGTTCGGTGCTGTCACCAAACGCCATGCTTGTTTAGCTAACAAAGCTTGGTTAAAGTCTGTGTAATCTCTGAAGCCCATCCCGCCAGTGCGTTTGGGAACACACATACGATCCCAGCTTATCCAATGTACTCTCTTCTTTCCTTTATTGTCACCCCACCAGAAGTCCGAAGAGATTGATTTAAGTTCCTTACACTGCCCCTTTGTCAGCTGAAAACATCCCATAGTATAGGTTGAGACAGATTGCAGGACCGATTTCACTAACACCTCTTTGCCCGCCTTAGATAAACCCTGTCCTTTCAAACCCGCCACTTTCCCTCTCGAGCGATCAGAAAGGTGCTTGAAAGCACCATATTTTGAACGGCATACCACTGTCGGCAGACCCAAATAACGCTCCGAGAGGGCCTCACAGTGTATGCCAATTGTCTCCTTCAGAGAAGTCCGCAACGCCGCCGTGCTTCCTTTCCCAAAATAGATAGACGATTTCTGTAAATTGACACGCTGTCCTGAGCACTCCTCATATTGCTGCAGAATTCTTTTGAGAGCCAACACATTGCCATTGTTAGCTTCCAGAAAAACAATACTATCATCTGCAAATAACAAGTGTGTCACCTTCGGTCCTCCCCTTCCGAAACTAACTCCAGCCACCTCTTTTTCAGCCTGTGCTTGACGGAGGAGAGCTGAGAAACCTTCCACGCAGAAGAGAAATAAATAGGGGGACAAGGGGTCCCCCTGTCGTAAACCCCTCGAGGGAAGGAACGGCTCCGAGAGGCACCCATTAAGCTTAACTGAAAAGGTGACAGACTTGACACACCTCATGATCATTGAGATCCAATTCTGTGCGAAGCCCATTTTGACCAATACATTTTCCAAGAAGAGCCATTCTACGCGGTCGTAGGCCTTCATCATGTCTAACTTGATTGCACACAACGGCTGTTTTCTCTTCCTTGTTCTGACTGCATGCGTGCACTCGTATGCAATAAACACATTGTCAGTAATTAATCTTCCCGGCACGAACGCACTTTGTTCTTCCGAGATCAAGACGGGCAAAATTTTCTTTAGTCTGTTTGCTGCCACTTTTGATGCTATCTTGTAGAGCACATTGCATAAGCTAATGGGGCGAAACTGCGTGAGCAGCTCAGGCGCATTGGTCTTGGGGATCAGAACCAGAATGGTGTTGTTGAAATCCGCTGGACACTCTTTTCCGGACAAAAAATCCCTTACCGCCTGACAGACATAAGTTTTTAAAAAAGACCAGTGTCTTTGATAAAAAAGGGCTGGGAGCCCATCCGGCCCAGGGGCCTTCGTGGGTCCCATCTGAAAAAGAGCCTCTGTGATCTCCTTGTCCGTAAAGTCTGCAGTCAAACTTCGATTCATGTCTTCAGTTACAAGTTCGTCAATTAGTCCTAGCACCTGATCTCCCCCATTGGATCCTTCTGATGAATAAAGCGTGTTATAAAAGGCCTGTGCCATTGCACACATCCCTTCATTTGTTTTGCACAAGGATCCATCTTCCCTTCGTAGGCCACGGACTGTATTTTTGCGCCTTCGATGCGAGGCTCTATTCTGAAAATACTTTGTATTTCTGTCGCCCGCCTTCAGCCATTCTTGCCTTGACCTTTGCCTATACATCACCTCCTCCTTTTCATAAACCTCATGCAGCTGCTTTTCTAGCTCCCGTACTTCTGGAGAGGTGCCTTGCAGTATAGCCGCAGCTCTAGCTGTCTCGAGCTGGGCGCGCAGCCTTTTAATTTCAGATTTGACTGAACCAAATTCCTCAAAACTCCATCTCTTAATGTCAGCTGAGACCTCATGGAGCTGTCTCCACAGATCGTTCAAACCATGGACATGTGATGATCGATTATCCCAGGCTTCTTTAACCATTGCATCATAGCCTGTATGTTTCAGCCACATTTCCTCAAACATGAAACCTCTATGGTTAAGCTGTTTTTGCCTCGGTGGTTCATCAGCAACTCGGATCAAAATAGCCATATGATCTGATTCCTCAGTCACTATATGTTCCACCATTGTCATAGGATACAAGTCAAGGAACGACGCTGTCGCCGTCCCCCTGTCCAACCGCACTTGGATGTTTTCCCCTTCCTCACGTTTGTTATTCCATGTGTAGTCATATCCCTTGTATCCCAAATCCGTAAGGTTGCAATCTGCCAGGCACTCTCGGAAGGCATCCATCTGTGCTTGGTTCCGTGGGTTACCCCCTAATTGTTCATACTGGAACAAAATCTCATTAAAGTCTCCGGCACAGAGCCACGGCAGATCATCCTGTGACTTCAGGTACCACAAAGCTTCCCACGTTTTACTCCGTAAATCTGTCCGTGGCTCTCCATATATGCCACTGAACCGCCAAGTTTTCCCGTTATAGGTAATTTTAGCGTCGATGTAGTATTGACACCATGGCCTGGTATGTACCTCCACATCCTCCTTCCACCACAGAGCCAAACCACCACTTCTTCCCTGACAATCGACAGCCACTCCGTTCGTAAAACCCAGACTCCATTTTATTTTTTCCATCTCTTTTGCTCTTTTCTTCGTCTCACACAGAAACACCACCCTTGGGTTGTAGGACCTGCAAAGATCCCGAAGTTCGCCTACTGCCGCGTCCAACCCCAAGCCGCGACAGTTAAGGCCGAGGATATTCATTGGTCCCGGCGGCCCCGCAATGCAGGGTCCGCCGATTGGATTTCTAATCTTTGAAACACTGAGTTGCCATGGCTTTCTCCTCTTCCCACTGTCGGGTCTTCAAGCCTATTGAAAACTGATCCTGCTGCTGCCAACCCCTCCTCTCCTCCATTTTCCACTTCCATCCTGTCAAACACAGAGTTCTTGCGCTGGCGTTTTCCATCGTTTGACGGCCCGTTTTCCCCCACTACCTGAACCGGAATAGGCACCCAAATTTGTTTGGAGCCCCTCTTCCTGCCCCCCGCACCCTGTGGTGCATGTGCGGGAGCAAGCTCCTTAGTCCGACTGAGCACAGGCTCCTTTGCAACAGGGAGGTTCCTAGCTCGTCTCGTGAAAGTTCCTTGTCTTGAGGACCTCCCTTCTCCACCCATTGCTGCTTTGCCCCGCAGTTGCTCATCAGACATGGTGCCACCCTGGTTGTCATTGCTTGTAGTTACCCTTCTGTCATAACTCGGATCATACCCACCAGTGCGGGATGAACCCGAAAAAGTCTCATCTCTCATCAGGTTTCTCCTCGAGGGGATGTCTCTGATAGTGACTCCGCCCCACCCCCTTGACTCCGATCCCGTTGAATAGCTGTGAAAGCTTCCAGATGAGACTGATGGGCGGGGAGGGGCCGCCTGCCTCGGAGGTTTGCGTGGCGAAGCCCTGAGCCACTCTCCCCACTGCTTTATCTCTGACTTCTCCACAGCACAGCCATCCTCCGGGTGAACAATGCACCCACACTCAAAGCAAAAGTGAGGGATCTTCTCGTATTTGATCTCAAACCAGGTTCCTTCTTCGTCGTCTTCCCTTTCCTTCATACTCACTCCCCTAGAAAGTGGCTGATCCACCCTTATTTCCACCCTAATCCGTAGATCCTTACCCCATGCAATCCCATCTTGATCAACATCGACAGAGATATATTTCCCAACCCAATTCCCAATGAGTTTGCCATACACTTTATTCATCATGTCCATGGGAAGATCTGGTACTCTTATCCAGACGTCCATCGTGTCAAAGATCATGTCGGAAGGCCTCACCGAGCCAGCATAGTTCTTCAGGAGAACAGCCGCAAAATCAAACTGCCACGGTCCATTATTCATCACATGCTTCCAATCCCCTTCCGAAGAGAATCTGACCACAAACCTGTTATTGCCGATGTCTCTGAATTGTGCAGGTCTATGGAGACCCCACGCTCGATCCATCGCCCTTTCCAGAGCTCCGATCACTAACTTCCTTGAAGAACAGACCATGCCCACCGCCGCCCACCTCGGACGCGGTGCCTCCGACGAACTCACCCCTCCGATTACCAGCCCAGTGGCCTCCTTTTCAGTCAACAACAGATCGCCCAACCTCGCCGACAGGCCAGCCGCGAGATCATCTCCTCCCCTCTTGGCAGGCGAACGCGAGGGTGTCCTGGACGAACTGCCCCCCATCGGCCCCGATCGGGAACGCGCCGACATGGCAGAACCTTCTCCTCCCCGCGGCAACAGATCCCCGGGAGAGACACGTACTAGTACTCCTAGGAGGGTCCACCAAATACAGGAGGAAGTTCCCTGGAGGCGATCACGGAGGCGATCGCGGTTAGGCTAGGGTTTTCTCCTTGAGGGTGGTGACTTCGACGGCGGCTACGATCTTGAGTACGTTAAGATTTGTGAGCATCACTATGCCCTTGCCGATCCATGTCTGACGGGAACAGCGTCGCAGTACAGCCGGTAGAATACGTCGTTGGCTTGCACATAGTTGTCCAAAATAGAGGTGCCCACCACTGCCGGAAGAATACGTCGTTGGTGAGAAGGCGTTCAACCTTGGAGGTCAATAATCTTAAGAAGACAATGTCATCGGACACGGTTGAGCACCAGAATCGGACTGAACCCAGCAGATTGGAGGGCCCGACTTAAGCAAACTTACTCAACTTATCACGGCGTTCTACGTAGCGAACTCCGGCAGGCCGTGATTCTTGTGTATTTCTGCAGTTTGCACCAGAAACTCCGGCAGGCTGTCCCGCACTCCCGCAGGTGATCCCCGAGGTGCTCCGGTGGCGGCGCGACCTCTACGTACGGTGCATGTCGCGGCCTCATCCTCGGCTGGGCAGCACCGCCACGGCGCCACGTCCATGACGGCCCAATATCTCCAGCACATCCGGACCAATGATCATGTGCATGAATCATGATGTGTTGGATCTCACTAAGGTCAATTAGGGGCGTGGGAGCAAGCTCTTCAATGCTAATTTTGGACTGGAAATTTAGGTTGCGCTCCGTGGTGGTAGCTGGGTTTCTTCTCCATGTGTCACCGGCAGTTAAAACCCGACGACATCGACTCGCGTGTTGAAAGCGAAGAAGGCACCGACTATGTCTGCTAGCCTGCTAGGGTTGCTCCATGGTCTCCGGGAGTACTTGCCGGTTTCCTTTCATGGTGGGGATGCTCTATGCGGGGAGGAGTCGTGGATAGGTATACCAGCTGTTTCTTTTTTTTTTTGTCTGGAACGAAGAGGAGTCGTGCGTGTATGGTTAGCCGGTTTTCCCTTGGTTTTTTTTTCTTTCGGCATCGATTGGAGATTTGGAGGGACAGAGTTCTTACGGTTTTGTGCGACGCGTGTGGCGATTTTTTTTTGACGTACGATGGTTTATTAACGTACGACCACCACCGATCCACGTTTAATAGTAAAGATCAGTTTTGTAAGAAAATCTACGTATTAATTTTTTTTCTTAAACAAAATTTATGGACCAGTTTTATGGTGCACAATTAGATTTATTTCTTATGAGAAGAACACACTCACCTTTTCTATGAATTCCTTAATTTTCGGCTCTATTGAACCGAACGGGAGTAGAACGGAAATCTATCTTTCACTCTTTTTTTCTAAAGGAATCTATCAATCGATTTTGGAAGGGATCTGCCGATTAGTTTTTTTCTTTAACAAAATTTATGGATCAGTTTTATTGTGCACAAAGATATGTTTTTTATTGAGAATCTTACGTGCCATAAGTTTACTTTTGTACACGCATATTGTTGTACGTAACACTTCTATTCTTTTAATCTCGGACGTTAATATTAAAATCATTGGTTTATAATTTTTAAGCATATGTGGATTAACCTCATGACTCGAAAAACACCCTTATTTTGCTTTTAGTATAAAATAGATCCTTTCACATGGAGCCATGCACATCCACCTACCACCTCCTTTTCTCACTAATCACCTTGAATATGCACATGCACACTCACATGCGTAGATGGATGAATGATTGGACCGGACCATATCCATGGAGTATTTTGCAATTCCATTTTAATTGGTTATTTGGTACGCTAATTAATGTTTCCCTTTGAACAATTCTCTTTTTATAATTCCCTTTTGAAAATTCTTTTTTTTGCAATTCCACTTTTTTGGGCTAGTGGTTTTTAGGAGGAAATTACGGGCGGGGGATCCACTTGCAACTCAAATGAATTACCACTTGCTACTCAAATTAAGTAGTGTTTTAAGTTGTAAGTTTAAAAATGAAATTTGAGTTGCAAATAAAATTTACTTTATAGGATTGCTAGGTATTTAAATTTACCGTTGATAAATACCGGGTACCGGGTTGATAACTTGTAAAAGAAGTCGCTAAAATATTTTTAAATAAATTTTACTTTTAGGGTTGCTAGGTATTTTAATTTACCGTTGATAAATACCAGGACACCGGGTTGATAACTTGTAAAAAAAATAGACGCTAAAATATTCTAAATGAAATTAACTTTTTAGGGTTGATAGTTATTTTATTTTTACCATTGATAAATAACGGGTCACCGGGTTGATAGCTTGTAAACTAAAAAAGAGTCGCTAAAATATTCTAAATGTAGTTATTTATATTTTAATGTTGATAAATAACGGGGCACCGGGTGATAGCTTGTAAACTAAAAGAGAGTCGCTAAAATATTCTAAATAAAATACGTTTGAGGATTCATAGTTATTTATATTTACCATTGATAAATAACGGGGCACAGGGTTGATAGCTTGTACACTAAAAAAATAGTTCTAAAATATTCTAAATAAAATTATATTTTTTAGGGTTGATACTTATTTATACTTACCGTTGATAAATAACGGGACATCGGGTTGATAGCTTGTACACTAAAAATAGTCGCTAAAATATTCTAAATGAAACTATTTTTTTTAGGGTTGATAGTTATTTATATTTACCGCTGATAAATACCGGCGCACCGGGTTGATAGCTTGTAAGCTAAAAAAATGTTGCTAAAATATTCAAAATAAAAGTTACTTTTTAGGGTTGATAGTTAATTATATTTTCCGTTCAGGTTGATAGATGGTAAGCTAAAAAAATGTATTCTAAACAATTTTTTACTTTCTAGGGTTGATAGTTTTATATTTTATCGTTAATAGATAAAGGGGCACTGGGTTGATAAATGATGTTTTTTTAGGGTTGATAACTTTTAGCCTGAAAAAAAAGTTGTCGAAACATATTAACATGGATGCTAGTTTTAAAGATCTCGTTGAGACATATTTATCGGTGAAAGCGAAGCTTAAATTGGAGTTGTCGTTTTAAAGATAAAACGTTTTGAATATTCAAATTTAGAAAAGATTCCGCTGATATCAGTGAATCTGTCTGCTAGTGCATGCATGCAGAATTTTCCGTGTATAAAAAATTTAGTCAATTTTTTTGCTAAAAAAGGAAATTTTACCATAAATAGAAATTTCGTATATTACTAATTTTTTTCAAAATATATGAAATGAAATTTTCATGTTGGTAAGTTTTTAAATTTACAGTTGATAATTTTTGTATTTCAAGGTTGATAAATTCCGTAGTTTAGGGTTGATAACTTTTAGCCCGAAAAAAAAGTTGTCGAAACATATTAACATGGGTGCTAGTTTCGAAGATCTCATCGAGACCGGTTCATAGGTGAAAACGGATTTGAAATCGGAGTTGTCATTTGTGAGATAAAACATTTTAAATTTTCAATTTTTTAAAGATTCTCGCTTACATCAGCGGATTCGTCCTGTTCCACATGCATGCAAAATTTTCCAGAAATAGCAATCACTACAGTTCAAAATATACCTAAAATGGAATTTTTTTTCCTTTGTCCAAAACTGACCGCTCCCTTTAGCTTGGGCGGATGACCGCCAGCCAGGGTTGCCCATATTATTACATATCTAAGGGCATCTTCAGCGGCGCGACGCATTTCAGACGTCTGAAATGCCCGTTTGCGTCGCGCGGTGGACGCTCGATATACCGTTTTTGTCCGCGCGTCCGTTTTCACCTAGGGGTGGCTCAAGCGGGCCGACGCATTTCCGCGTTTGGATCAATTTATGAAGTTTCCAAACAACAAAATAAGCTCACCCGGGGAGCTTTGCCTTGCATGAGCCGGTTGAAAACTTGTGATCGGTGAAACACATTGATGTTATTGTTGGAATCGGCCATGCCAAAGAATGAATGCCAAATCCATAAATCTTGAGATATGACAGCTTCAAGAATGACAGTTTTTCCCTCCTCATGCCCGCTGTACGCACCCTGCCATCCAAATGGACAGTTTTTCCACTGCCAGTGCATGCAATCTATGCTGCCAATCATTCCTAGGAAGCCTCTAGACTCGTTGATAGACATGAGCCGCCTTGTATACTCAACAGTTGGCTCCCTACAGTAATACTCTCCGAACACGGCAATCACGGCTCGGCAAAACCTGTACATGGCCTCAAGACAGGTGCTCTCACCCATTCGAAGATACTCATCGAATATATCCGCAGCCATTCCATATGAGAGCATGCGAATAGCCGCGAAGCATTTTTGGTAGGAGGTAAAGCCTAACGCACCTGTTGCATCGCGCCTGCATTGGAAGTAGGGGTCGTAGTTTCTGACGCCCCGTAGAATGACCAAGAACAGGTCCCTTGACATCCTGTATCGGCGCCGGAACATTTTTTCCGGGAAGATCGGATCGGTGAGGTGGAAGTAGTCCTTGTGGAGGCGGGCCTACCCTTCCACTCTGTTGCGCGGCAGGCTTTTGGAGCGCCCCTTCACCGAGCCCCGGTGCTGCGGCCCCGGGTTAGAGGTGAACTCGTGGATCATGGAGGCCGCAGTAGTTGCCAAAGTCTGCGTCGACTGATCGGACTCCTCGTCGGAAGAGGAGTCGACGACCTCCATGCGGAACTTGTCCAACATCTGCCACATGTCCATCTACGTCGGTACAAACTGCGGATAAATGGCCGCGCACAATAGCGCCTAAAACACGAGTAAGAAACCTACCGACGCAATTGACCGAACAGGTCGTGGGCGGCGCGGAAGGGCGGCGCAACCGGGAGCGTTTCGTCCGAAAACAGCCGGCAGGCTCGCGACGGAGCCAAGCCCGAGTACGCTCCTTCTCTCCCGCGCGGCAAGAACGGAGCCGGCGGCGACTACTGTGGCGTTGCGGCCGGACGGCGGCGGGTGGGGTTGGGGTGGTGGCGTCGCACTAGGGCAGGAAAGAAGGGGAACAAGAAGCAAATCGAGGCGGTCGATTTCGCTGTCCCTGACATGCGGGACCGAGTAAGAAATGGAGGACGCTCCGCGCGACCGCCGAGCGTCCGCGGAGATGCAAACCTGGCGCATATTTGGGCCATGTTTGTGTCTCCGCGGACGGCCCGGTCACTTTGCGTCGCCACGCTGGAGTAGGCCCCAGACGTATTTCCGGTCACGGCGGACAAAAACGGTCGCTCAACGACCGTTTGCGTCGCGCCGCTGGAGATGCCCTAATACCTCTTAATCTAGCATGGGAGAGGTTTACATTAGGGTTAAACTCATCTTCCTAGTACATAAAGTTTTGGTGAAACTATTAGCAATCTAATCCTTACTAGAGATATCTCAATACGTTTGGTCCTTGCATGGAAAACTAGATTAGAAGACAAGTAGATAGCACCAAGATTGTCACACCATAGACATGATGTCTCACGGAGATGCACACCAAGTTCTCGCACAAGGGACTCGACCATGGAAATATAGCGCGCTATTTTGACGCTATTAGCGCGCTATAGCATATTTAGAGCCTCACACTAAATTTATCAGTGTATAATGTCTCGCTAGTAGCATGATATAGCGCTCTATAGCACGCTAATAGCGTATTTTAAGGCCGACGCTATTTTATAATAGCGTGCTATTTTTTTTCCTGTCACTCAACCCAAATGAGCTCAACAGTAGCATTGGGTAATGTCTTATATTCACTCTCGGTGCTTGAGCATGACACAGTAGATTGTTTCCTGACACTCTAAGATATCAAATTTGGACCAAAAATATGGCAAACCCACCAGTAGAGCGTCAGTAATCGAGATCACCTGCCTAGTCTGTATCTCAATAGGCACTTAGAAGAGTGGAAGCTAACTTCTGAAAAGTAAGACCAACTATTCTTCTGCCATGAATGTACCTCAGAATAGTAGGAGCATGAAAATGCTGACAGACCTTACTAAATGAAAATAAAAGATCAGGTCTAGTCAATGTCAAATATTAAAATGCAGCAACAATACTCATGTAGCGTGTAACATCCTCAGAGCCAAGAGGAGACCCATCTGTCAGTGTCAACATGTCAGTAGTAGAGAGGGGTGTAGGGCATGGCGTGCAGTTAATCATGCCAACACGATCCAACAAATCCGTAGCATATTTTTCGGATTAAAAAACAAACCATTAAAATGTTTGTGAACCTCCATACGAAGAAAAAAAATGAAGATCACCAACATCGTTAAGTGCAAACTCTGAACTGAGATTATGAAGCAATACTACAATATCTTGGTCTGACGAACTTGTCACTATGATGTTATCAACATAAATAAGTATAAATACAGTGATACATGAGTTGTCATATTTTTGGATCGGACAAAACCCACGGTATGCAACTTGGAACTAAGACCAGAAAACCATGCACAAGGAGCCTGTTTGAAATCATATAGAGCTTTGTCAAGTCTGAAAATGTAGTTTGGGGTAGCGAAGACTCAAAATCTAGTGGTTGCCTCATATAAACCTCATCTTCCAGAATACCATGTAAAGACGCGTTCTTGACATCTAGCTGCCTTAAACTCCATCCTCGAGAAACTAATATAAAGAGGGAAAGTCTGATAGGAGCGATCTTGATAACAAGACTGAAAGTGTTTTCATAATCTATACCATATTGTTGCTCCAATTTCATCCAACACAAGAATCAGGAGGTGCTATATTTCCAATTAATTACTGTTAGCAAATTTACTCGGCCAAAATTTTTTTGGCTCGTACAATTATTTGCACGCAGATTTTTTCGCTTTAATATAATTGAAGATCGGAATAAGCTCCGACTATTCGCCTATCGCGGACTCAACATATTCGGGTGCTCACCCGTCGCGGATCCACCACATTGACTATGTATGCAGCATCGACTACTTCCGGCCATGCACCGCGCGATTACATCGACTGTGTCCGCCGCACGACTTAATTTCGCCTCAGCTACGCCTACTACATATAAAGCTATGTATTCCTCTTCCAAAAGTCAATTATCATTTACTTACCTCGCACCCGACACTCGGGGGCTGCACCTTTGCATGATTACAACAAATACTCCCAAATACTCGGGGTGCAAAGTAAATAAATATCAATTTCGCGGGGTATACGCCTCAATATATCTTCGACTCTGAGTGTCTGACACCTCACATGCGATCTAAGTAGTTGTTGATCCTCGTCCGACTGCGACCTTGGACAGCAGGCTAACGAAAAGGCTCGACATATGGTGACCATGCAATGGGTCCTATCACTGCCATCAACATTATAAGTCGCAACATCAGTCACAAAAACAATATTTTTTAAGTAACAAATATTTCACATCTCTTCACATTATTTGCAGTTTACAAGATGGGTGTCGTCGTGGTGAACGAGCAGATGCCATAGGATGGCTTAAGTTGGGGCCGAATGGACGTATGAGGATTCGGGGGAGGGTTTGTGATCAGGTGTGATGAACTTCCGGATGGTTTCCTCAAGAACTTGGCCAGGGCCAGAGGTTGAAGAAGAAAGACACAAGGAAGACCTCGCTCTAGATCATCATGTTTATTGATTCACACAAGTTACAGGTTTTTCTCTATCTCTCGTGGTCTCGC